>NC_063205.1:16817950-16932950 GCF_017589495.1 Alosa alosa
ACAAATTATGTCTCTTTCTATGTGCCTGGTGAAAATGAATGAAAAAAAAAAGATTAGATTAGAAGATTGCAATAAAAGTCAGGGGTAAAATGAAGCCTATTACCCATCTCGTTTTCCTCTTCGCTGTAGCACACAGGTGATCATTTTCACAGTATCATGATCCTCCCCTGCGCCATCCTCACTCTTCAGATTGCAGATATCTGTTTTAGGGTGACGACGGGTCGTAATCAAAAAGAAAGGGGAAAACAGCATATTCATCCACAGTGGTGACAACACCCTGAACATTGCCTGTCATAATTCAAGAGGTCCACTCCCCTCCATGGGGTCGAGACAACGTTCCCATCACATGCTACGTTAATAGGTCATGCACAACGGACCCCCCATCCTGCAACCCCCACCGGCCCAGACCTCCCGAATCCTCCTGTAAGCTTCTCCTGCATCATCGGACCACACATGGTGCCTCCACTCTGGGGCAGCTAGCCTGGCTTTGGGTGTCATTTGGCAATGGCCGATGGTTAATTTGTTGTTTCACACTGTTTAATGGAGGTGGTGCAGACAGGCAGGCCAGGCAGGCCAGGCTGGCGGACGGGCAGGCAGCCCGCCCTCCTCATCACCCCGTGGCTGACCCTCCATACACAGGGCAGAGAGACAGGTGTAGGAGATCACCAGCCACACACAGAGCCTCCTACAGGCTTCAACAGCCAATGTATACAGATATACTCACATAATCTATGGCATAACCCTTAAATACACATATATAAAGGCAAAGGTATATTCATATTACACACATATAGTCACAATAGTTCTGATCTTTCACAACCCAAAGTGGAGAAGACTTGCCTGTTAAAGAGTGATTGCATGCACACACACACACACACACACACACACACACACACACTTTACATACAGAAAATTATAACAGTATTACACAATACTGACATATCGTATAATCACACATTTTATCCCTATCACCCTTTCTCTCAACACACACACACACACACACACACACACACACACACACACACACACACACACACACACACACACACTCAGTAATGATATAAGCCACAGACCACCCATCACTGCCCAAATGTCATTCATTCCAAAATATTTAGTCACACCAGTTTTGGCGGCCATTTTGCAGCCAAAACTTTTGGCCCCACAGAATGTGTTCCTTAGCGTCTAGGTGTGATGGAGAGCGGGCCAGCACAGGATGGTCCTGAGGCATCCCACCCACCCACACGCACACACACTCCGAAACACACACACACACCCCTCTGTGTTTGAACGCGACTCACAAACACCCATAGAAAACAAAGCCGTGGCCCTGGCCCTGTTTCATGTGCCTGCCACCCACGGTTTACAGCAGCAGGGTGCTGAAACCCAAAGCAAGGCCTTCCCCTCCATCTGCACCCCCCCCCCCACCACCACCACCACCTCGTCACCCCACCTCCTCGTTAATGAGCGCGCCAACCCACACCCCACCTCTATCTCCCGCTCCTACCTCACCTCTGTAGAGCCACACCATTTCCAAAACATCAGCTCAATTTAATCAAGTTAGCGCAACAGGTAAATGCGGAATCGTTATTGACTAATCTGAATTCAGCGTAAATTCACTTCTCTTTGAATCTGAATTCAGTGTGAACTCCCCTTTCCTCTAGTTTTAATTCGGTATAATCCCCTTCCCACCTTCCACCTACATTTTCTGTGTCAGGTTGAAGTAATGTTAGTACATCCATCATATCTGAAAGAAATAATCCATTTCAAGAGGGCTTTAAAGCTTTGTGCGTGGTGTGTGTGAGGCAATGACGTTTAAACAGATTCTGGGTGAGAGCCATAGAAGCCTGTTTAAGTTTATTCTAGTATTGTTGGAGAGTCATGTTTGCCCAAAACTTATAAGGATATAGGAGCTTCATTGACAGTTACTGAACATGAACCCATGTAAGCGTAATGCATTCCCTTGGAAAAAAATACTGGCTCTGTTTTTCTGCCTTGAAAGACTTGATTATTTCATTCATTCCCAAAAAAGGGCAAAAAGTGAATGTATTACACTGCACAGTACAATTCACAATGGACAGAACATATTCTACATTCTGCACATTGTCTTGGGTAACATTTTAAAGTCATCCCCCAAAGTCGTCTTATATGACAAATTCAAAATAATTACGTCTTTATTATTTGTTTCGAGGTGAATGAGCTTGTGCTGCTAACAGAGCCAGCATGGCCAAGCCGGGGCCATTGAAGAAAGAAAGTTAGTGAGCAGAGTTAAAAATGGGAAAGCTATTAGGCCTGCAGTAATGGCATACAGCTGATAGATAACACTTTATAGTTGCTGTCCCTTCCTGTCCCTTCCATGCAACCATTTCCAAGCCAACTGATGATTAGAAGGCGAGTAGGAAATGTTGGTGAATGTGAGCTAATGAAAGGCTGCTGGGTTGGAAGTGAATACTTCTGTTACAGTAATAGAGTTAGCATGGCCAGGCCAGGGGAAAGAGAAGGTAAGCAAATGACAGAGAGAGAGAGAAAAGAAAGACCTTCAGTCGGTTGCATTCCTATTATTTAATTGATTCAGCAAAAACAGGGCAAACACAACATCAAGTGAATCCATCAGATGAGTAGCAAATGCTCTACCCTCCTGTAGACTGAGGAGACTACTGTAGTGACGGACACTGTGCTGGGCGGTGCTGTGTGAGCCGCTAATAGAGTTAGCATGGCCGGACCAAGGGTTCAGTTGGAGAGAGAAGGTAAGTGAGCGAGTCAGAGAGAGATTTGTGTCCCTCCGGTCCATTTGCATTCCTTCTCGGTGAGGAGTTCATTTGGAGGGGATGAAGTGCCTGCGCCTTTAGTCGCATTTTCACGCTCTGTGCGGAAAGTGATGAGGAGGTCAGAGAGTGAATGTGCTTAGGGACGGACGGGGGTGGGGGGTTCACCGAGGGGAACCTGCTTCTCTCTCAGGCCCTTCATCACGCCTGACCACTGGAAACTCATCACGTCACTGTTTGGTCCACAGCAAACAAGCTCTGAGACCCTCTGGTTTTCCCCTTGTCGGATTGTCGACTCAGCCTGCAAACACGCAGGATGAGGCTAGATATGGAGAGCTGGAAGAAGTGACTCATCTTCTTTCCACAGCAGCCCAGAGACGGCTCCTACAACACTGCTATGTGCAGAGGAGACATTCATGGGCTGTTTTGTCTGCTTTTTTTGACGATTTTCCACATGGACACTTTAGCTATAATCACACATCAGCCCATTGAGTTCTTGCAGTTATTGTGTAACCACCTTGAGATGTGACATGGCTGTTATTTCAGTGTGACCACCTTGAGTTTTGAGATGGTTGTTGTTGTTGCACGACCACCTTGAGATTGTTTCCCTCCGTGAGGTACTTACCCCTCTCCATTCCAAACCAACCTCCCGGTGAGAGCAGGGCTTCTCAGGATTGAGGAGCTGACCTGACGGTAAGAGGATCCAGGAGCCTGGGTCAGAAACTGGCCAGTTCACACTGGTGGTCTCCCCATCGAAGTAATAAACCGAGCCTGAAGAGCTTACGCTGGTGTTGATGAGCATGCCACCCATTAACTGTTAACACGCAACAGTTTCCAAGAGTACTAGATTCCTAGAGTAAGATTACTTATTTTCTCTTTAAAGTCACACAATGTAGGAATTCCCCCTTTTTGCCGATTTCTGGGTAATTATTTAGTGCCGAGGGAGTATCCAATTCAGAACTGATGAGTTGGGTCATGTTCCTGATCGGAATAACAACGCTCCATCGTGCAATACCATGAACTCCAAGCACGCATTGGTATTGACATTTGAAGACAACAACTACATTGCATTGCTTTGACTTAAAAATCTGATTAAGGCTATGAATAAGGCTAAAAGGAAATTTGAAAATAATATAATGTTAGTCAATTCATTGTTTGGATGTAGGCTGTAATCTGGCCACTACTCATCTCGGGACAATAAACACACACACAGACACACACACAGACACACACACAGACACACACACCTCCCCCAACTCAGCAACATGATCATTCCTTTCCAGGGTTTACTGGTGGAGGACCTTTTATTTTTAGAGTGGCAGGCCAAGCGTGGGCTTTAAAAAGGGGAGAACCGAAAACCTGTGTAAACAAACAGAGGTCACCGTTGGGTCAACACCCTGGAACCTGCAGTCTAGTCAAGGGTCAAGCCCTATCTTGCCTCCTCTTTTCATCCCCCTACCCCCAGAGCCCCTCTGTCCCTATCCCTGGTCTGCCATAGACGTCAGCCAGCCTCTGCTCTCTACAATGGCTGTCCAGTCTATTGGCCCAAGACCCACAAGTTCAAATCCATTGCTGACCCCCCGCAGGTTAGACAGGTTGAGAGTTAGCGTTTACTCAGTCTGTAACAACTGTGTTAAAGCAGCACTGTGTAAGTTTTGGTGTAAAACTAGTGATCTAGCTACCTAAAAGGCATGTAAAACCTTGCTAAAGCCACCCGGAGCCATAATGTGGTACTGCTAGAATCTTTACGTTTTTGTGGTGTGTTCCAGCCCGGAAAGAAAATGCATTGTGCGTATCCTAGATGGCTGATGGGACCGACACAGCTGTTTACTGCACACGACCATATACCATCATAATAAAACTACTGATGAAAACATACCTCTACAAAAAGGCAAACAGTTGCATAGCATTGCTTTGAATGACCAATTATTTTCAACCAGCACGTTCGGACCCCATCCTGAGCTGTGTGGTGTTAGCTGCATCAAATGTAAACGACGTCTCACTTCTCAGAGGCCAAGATTCACGGCGTGCCTACGTGTGTGTGTGTGTGTGTATGTCGTGTCCAGGAGAGCACAGGCATGATTTACATGGTGGACACCCCCACCCCTCCACCCTCACCCCCACAACCTACCGTTCCGTACTACATCATCTCGAAAATGTCATTTTCCACTGTGACCGGGGGGAATTAAGTTACATGACAAACGACACAACCCTGGGATCGCCTTACCATGCAAAGACAAGAGGCATCGTCCCCAAAGATGGCCAACAAGGGAGATGGGAGGTGTGTGTGTGTGTGTATGGGGGGGTGGGGGGTGATCAGTGCCTTCGTACCAATGTGACAAACTGCCATGAAAAGAGGGATGGGCATTGTTGGAATACTGAGGTGTACTGTATGCGCCTAGTCAGTTACCAAAACACTCTCTTCTTGCTGTGTCCCGTGTGTCAGTCGCTGGTGCTGATTTTTCATTGGCCGCATGATTCATGCCCTGAAACCAATCGGAGGAGAGTCAGCCCATGGACACCGGAGTGAATACTTTTTCTCAGCAGCTTAACTTCCTTTGATTTATTGAGTTTTACCTCGGAAAAGAAAACAGCTGGCAAGGGGACAAATATCAGCGCTGGCAAGGCATAAATTTGGTGGTAAAAAACCCCCAACTCATTTGTTAAAAGTGATGCTTAGGGCATTACACACAGGGTACTTAAGGAATTATCCAGGCTTATGTGGTAAGCATTCCATATATCACTTATATAAACACATGCATAGCACACGGAATAGTTGAAAAATCACATTACCACACGCTTTAAAAATTCTAAAACCACGGGAGATATGGCTGCAAGCACTGGTGTATACTTTACGTACGAGTATGTAAGGTGAATAATACCTTAATGTTAATATAAATAGATTTGGTTGGGTGAAATTTGGAAAGACATTTTGTCTCTAAAACAAAACAGGATATGTGGAGGCTGACACAAAGTGTGAATGGTTTTATGAATGAAATGATGCCAATAAGTCTCTCTCGGTAATTCACCCCTCCACAGCCCCCCCAGCCCCCAACACACACACACACACACACTCAATCTTTCACCCCAACTTAAAACCTCCAAAAAAATCCTTAATGACACAATACAGAAGAATCCACCCCAATTTTCTGCTCCCATGACATCAGCCACAACGGAGGCCAAAAAGCCTGGGACTCTGGCTGCCTCCGGTCCCCAGGGCCCTCAGCTCATTTGCGGGTCTGAGTTGCTTGCTGGTCCCCTGTGCCTGGCTGGCTGGATGGCTGTCTGAGGCAATAGCTGAGGCTGGGAGCTGGGGCCTTTGTGCTGTAGTAGCTCACACAGTAGTTTCCTCTGTGGGTTTGCCGTGTATTAGTCCCAGCTGTGGCTCCACGGCTTAGGTGAGCTGGTCGGGGTCTCTGTGTGTAATGATGTTACACGGCTGTAGTCTGACACATGTGCTGTTTCTTTCTCACTTTTCTTTCTCTCTCTCCCTCCCTTTTCTTCCTGTCAATCGCTCCACACCTTCCAAGAGACCGGAATCTTCTTGGCTTGGCCTGGATATGTGTGTGTGTGTGTGTCAGCTAGAGGCCTTGCACTTGACTCATGCATGTGCTGGTATGAAAGGGTCGCGACCCCGAGCATGAAGTGCTTCCTGTTGCTGTAAAAGGCCTTCCGAGGCCCGCTGTGATCTGAGTCCCGAGCAAGTGCAGCGCATCCGGTCCCTGAGAGGCTGGGGCAGTTAAAACAAATACATCGGTGGAACAGTAGCTGTGGAGGGAGAGAGAGAGAGGGGGAGAGAGAGGGGGGGGGGGGGGGAGGGAGAGAAGTGTATATAAGGGGCTGGAGTGGGATATATGGATTTGGAAGTTTTATTGTCTTCAAAGACAAGGAGAGGGAGAGAGAGAGAGAAAACGGGAAAGGAAAGAGAGATGGGGCAAGGAGGATGGAGGAATAGATGGACATGAATGTTTTATTGCTCTGAGAGACGAGTAGATGGAGCAAGAGAGAGAGAGAGAGAGAAAGAAAGACAGAGAGTGAGAGAGTGAGATAGAAATGGAGGATGAGGTCAACCATAAGGAGGGGGATAAAATAACTCCGTTACACGGAGGAGACTCACAAAAAAATAGCATAACAGTGCAGTTTAATTCACTGGCATTTTCCTCCCTCAAATTTACAGCCATGTAAAACTCACCTGGTGATCCAGCCAGCATGGTTTGCTCTATCACATGGGAAAAAACACAGCCCCCATCCAGGTGCAAAATTACCATCTATCATACTCCAAAAGAGGCGAACACCAAGTAACAGTGACATGGCCAATAACCACAAGGTGGACACACTTTTTAAAAAAGCTAGATTAAGAAGGAAGAGGAAGGGAGGGGGACATTTTCTTTTTTTTCCCTTCTTCACCCTGTGAATGGTTCTCTTGACCCGCTCGAGGCCCACTGACGACTGTCACATCGCTGATTTAGGATTATTTTTAAATCAGGCTCTGTCGGGGTGCTGGGGGGGGGGTGGGGGTGAGGTTGGACGAGGTGGGGTGGGGAGGATGAGGTATCAGCAGGCCCCTAAGGCCTTATAAATCTGGGCACTTTACTGTGTGTGTGTGTGTGTGTGTGTGTGTGTGTGTGTGTGTGTGTGTGTGTGTGTGTGTGTGTGTGTGTGTGTGTGTGTGTGTGTGTGTGTGTGTGTGTGTGTGTGTGTGGTGGAGAGAGGGCTGGTGCTCTTCCCTCTCTCTCCCTCTCCTGGACTCCTAATCCCAGAGCTTCCTCTGCCTTGCCCTGGCTCCCCGGCCTGCCGGCTAATGCATTTTCTGTAACTAACAGCCGTTGTTTCCCGATTGACACGCTCCCATCCCTTTCTTCTGGAATGTCTCTGTGTGTGTGTACATATATATATATGTGTGTGTGTGTGTGTGTGTGTGTGTGTGAGATACTGTGTGAGTTTATGTGTGTTATGTGAGTGTGTATATAAAGTAGTGTTTGTGTAACTTTCTTAAAACTAATATGTGTGTGGGGGGGCAGTATACGTGCATGTTCTCTTCCAGAGTAATGAGAGAGAAAGAGAGAGAGAGAGAGAGATGGAGAGAAAGAGAGAGAAAAAGTGGAAGTTGGCACAGAGTCTGGAGAAATCATTATTTTTTACAGCCATTTCTCTCCCTCCACTGCTCCCTCACCACTTCCGATACTCAGATTATGGTTCCTGTTCAGCAAGTCCTCTTTATGTCCTCTCTTATCCCATCCCATCCACTCTTATCTTCTCCTCTCAAATTCACTAAAAACAATGTCACAACCTCACATCAACCAGTCAGCACATTGAACACTGAGGTAAAAGTGACATGGAGCATTTCATTAAACCACTATGACAACATGGCTGACAGGGGAAAGCAAAGAACCTTTCACAAAATACAGTAGACATAGTACTTCAGTTGGACCAGAATGGACCAGAAACACAAGTGATTCACAAATGTAAATAGCCACAACGTTATCCAGAGGGTTGCCAGGCTGGTTTCTTATAGAACACCTATCAGTCCAACTACCGTGTTGAGACTTCACTACAATAGCCTACCCAGGTTCATGCCGTGTATGACTCTTTAAAATAAGTATTCAATTAAATTCAATTCAAAGTGTTTATTGTCATATACAGCAAGGAAAACAAGTTTTCTCTGTGCAATGAAATTCTTTCATTGCCGTCCACACTGATGCCGAGTTATATATGAAAGAGTACAAATACATACAATAAACATACAATACAATAAGTAATAAGAGCAATCATAGCAAAAGTATAAAAGTATCAAAAGTATCTGATATGTGCAAAAAGTGTTGGATGTACATGTGCAATGAATGCAATGAATGTTGTGCAAAATGCAGATGGGTGTAAAAGTACAAAAAGTATGTTGTCAGTAAAAGTGCGTTGTTATTCTGTAAAACTCTAAATATTATTATAGATAGACATGTGTGGATTTCATATCTCAACTAAGTTAATGATACTTTTATTGAGTGCATTTTATATTTTATAATGGTGGTGGTGGTGGTGGGAGGGGGGGTTGTGCAGCTCTGTGGGGGTGTTTGGTTTAGGGGGTCTGGGACCTTTCCTGTCCCCAATGGAGCCCCAGTGCCCTGGGTGGAGATGGAGGGATTACTGGTGTGGGGTGTGTGTGTATGTGTGTGTGTATGTGACCTGCTCCCTCGTGACTGGGGTGTGTGAGGGGCACCCAGTGACCCTCCTGCTGGGATCAGGTGTCACTGGGCTTGCCTGGAGCCCCCTCCGGGAGCGGAGCACCCTCTGACCTGTCTCCTTTCGGCACGTCGGTGTGCCCCAGACACCAAGGCCATGTTCAGCACCTCAGAAGGGCCATAGGGCGACCTGACGAAAGGAGAAGGGAATGAGAGAGACATGGAGAAGAGAGAGACATGGAGAAGAGAGAGACATGGAGAAGAGAGTAGAAGAGAAGGGGGAGACTGTGAAAGGAGAGAGAAGAGAGAGAAAAGGAGGAGAAAGAAAAAAAAAGCAAGAATGATAGGAAGAAAGCAAGCAAAGAGAGAAAATTAGAAAGCAAACACACAAGCAAGAAAGTAAAGAAAGTAAAAAGAAGAAAGAGCACAGAATATGACAGAAACGTCATGTCATGGTGCACAAAAGAAAAGCATGTCTATGAAAACAACACAAACAAAATGCTGTAGTCAAAACAAATAAAGAAAAACAAGAGCTGAGTGAAAACAGAAATATAGTAAAGTAATGCTGGTGTGGGCATGTTTTGTTCACTGGGACTAATTCCCTTTTAGTTCAAGTCTGGGCTGAATACATGGAGAGTGAGTCAACGCTGGCCAGAGAGACTGTGACTAACACGACAGGGTCAATAACTCCAGGGCCTTTTTCTGACCATTTCCGACCCAAACAGCCCCAGCGCTCGCTAGAGGGAGAGCGTGCGGACCCAGCCATTCAAGATAAATCAGTCATCGCCAAGGCAATCTGGCAGCCAGGATGCTACTGTTCTTGCACAAAGCGCCCCGCACCCTCACAAAGCAATAAAGCACTCCCATCACACACTTTTTGTCAAATTTTGTGATTTTCTCCATCAAGGATAAGTAGCTGTCCCTACTGAGGGAGGTGAGGGATCAGAAAAATGTAGGTGTTCGTACGCAGGCCTAGCTCTGTAAATGAGAAACAATTAAGTGGCTCGGAAGGAACAATACACTATCTCAGCCAATAAATAATAATAATAATAATAATAATAATAATAACAATAATAATAATAATAATAATAATAATATATTGTAACTAATAATAATTTTACTTTATTTATTCATTGACTGCCATTCATAAAACTCCCTTGAGTTCATTATTACATCATAAAATAGAACCTTCAGATGGCAACATTTTAATCACATTTGTGATCATAGTCCTTTGAGGGCTAGGTTAATGGCATTACTCTAACTACAGAACATGTTGGATTGAAGCTCCACAATTACACGGGAAGATCCATTTAAAACACAGTCTGAAAAAAACAACAGCTTTGAAATGGTATTCGTGAAACCAAGTCAAAGAGCTGAGAGGACATTTGATGACCTCCCTGAGGGCTACTAGAGAGACAGCGCTGCTCATTAACACCTCTCGGGACACACAGTGGCGCATTGATTCATCAAGCTCCATTTCCTCTTCAGCGAACCCAGCATGTGTGTGTGTGTCTGTGTGTGTGTGTGTGTGTGTGTGTGTGCATGCTACTCTCCTCTGATCCTGCCTCACCTCCAACACCTTTTCAGGCAGCCAACTGTTATTTACACAAACAAACACACACACACACACACACACACACACACACACACACACATACACGCACACACACCTCATATGACACATCCACACAGAGGCAAAAGGGGACATGGTGATGTGTGAAATGTTAATGAGATGGTACTCACTTCAAAAACCAATTGTTGATGGAGAGAGAGAGAGTGTGTGTGTGTGTGTGTGTGTGGGGGGTGCATGATAGGTGAGGATGTAGATCTGTAGAAGGTGGGGGTGGCGGTGGCGGTGGCGGCAAGGGGTAAAAGGGAATACAAAATGCATCCTGGTTTGACACCTCTGCTGTTTGTGTAATTAGCAGTAGTAAAACTGGACATGGTGTGACCAGAGGAAGTACAAAATGACACAGGACAAAGGTGTGTGCTTGAATAGACAAAGATGAAGAGGGTGCAGGGTTATAATTAAATTAGTGCATTTGGGCTTAGATGACAGTAATAGCAGTCTGATTATAAAACCTGAATGTTCCTTAAGTCTGCAGTAGGCAGAGGCATCACTGGAGAACACCGATTACCAATTCCTTCATTTAATGTGAAGAAAAAGGTGCAGAATTTACCAACTTTTCTGTAGGATTACATCTTCATTGGAGTTTATGTCTGCTTTCAGGGACGTTTTGATGCCAACTCTTAGTTAATCCAGAAAAAAATGAATATAAAATGGATAAAAAATGGATTGAGAGAAAAATTACCACTGTACAAGCCAAAATCGTATTTCTTTCTGATCTGACAATGGCAATAACACTTGGGTTTGGGTAGCCTTTTAAGAGCAACAACTCCAATAAAAACCTCTATTGTCTACCAAGTCAAGGCAATACACAATCAACTCCAGCAGTATCTGAAAACAGTAGCTCTACCTGTCTTATTCATTAACAGAAATAAAACAAACACAGATAAAATTGCCATTGCCCTCATCACACGCTGAAACGGGTGCTTATTCGTCACTAATGACAGTACTGTCATTAGTGACGAATAAGCACCCGTTTCAGCGGAGTGAGACAGAGCAGTAAACAGATAAAAGAAAGCGGTGGGAGCTCAGGGACCTCCAGCCGGGCGTTTTAGGGTAGGGGGTGCAGTAAACAGACTAACCCCCCGGGGGGTTCAGGGGCTGGGAACACAGGGCCAAAGGGAGAGGGCAACATCTGGAGGAGTGCACAAACACACACCTGCCTCGGAGATGCACCACAACACAAACAAGAGAGATTCAGTGGGGTTTGGTTTAAAGGTTTAGTGGTATAGTTGCTCACAAAATAGAGGTGGTCAATGTAAAGGTGTACAAAAGCCTTAAAACATTTGATGAGTTTGACTGAAAGAATTGCACTCTATGCTCACATATTGATGTTATCGCTTTCACCCATTGTTTGGTTTCAATTATTCCTTAAATGCCTTTGGGTTAATTCTCAAGTGAAGTGCGCCCTCTGTTGGTCATTAGTGAAACCAACAGCAACAAACAAATCAGACAACCATTGCTGTCTAAGCATAAGAAGTTCGTGTAAACAGAAATTATTTGTATGAACACAAAGGAGTACTTTTATTCAGCGAAAAGTTTGACTGAAGGCTGACTCTTATATGTGCTTTTCTCTCATCACTATTAACATTTGCACAGCAGTCTCATCACTATTAACATTTGCACAGCAGTTAGTTAGTTAGCACAGCAATTAGTGCAAACTGCAAAACCTAGTGGATAACCTGCAAAAGCATGTCACTTGCTCAAAATGGATAGTCCATTTCTCAAAAGCAAGTATTTATGTCAATGAAACGGCCATTGTCATCAAAATGAGAAGTCTTGACACCATCGTTTATGAACAAGATAGTCAAATGGCTTTGTCATGTTTTCATTACAAGTTTATGCTGTCAGTGTTTTCCCATGCAAAAAAAGGTCAGAACTCGGTGACACTACCTGAAAATGCTCAAGACAGCACTATACAGTACTTGTACAGCCATTTGAAAACTACAGTAAAGTTACAAATTGCTGTAGTTAGGGGAGTAAGTGAGTACAAGACACTGAATATGTACGTTTCACAGTTTTATTGTATATGCTCTTTGCAATTCTAGCATTGTGACAGAATTTGATAACTAGTTCACCAATTTTGTATGTAATGACTCAAGCAATGTAATGAAGACTATTAGTTTTATTGGGAACGACTATTCAGCATCCATAAATATATCCATAAGTATACATCCATGTCATTTTGACTGACATGACAAAGCAACTGATACATGTTCAAAAGCATTTGCAATTTGTTCAGAGGAAGGAGAAATTGCTACTATAATGTGCACAAATGACTAAATGTTGTGGAGGTTGAACTAATAGTTATGAGAATTTTCATTCTGATCTGAGAAAAGCACCAAAGCGACTGAGAAAAACTGTAATTTAAAGTAAGGTCTACCGTGATAGGTTGGCTACGTTGATTTTACGTAAAGTGATCTAGAACCATCTGCAGGCCACAAATGAAACTACAAGAAAGAGTTTCCACTGGCATTTACTAATGACATACAGTACTCAATTGTGTTTATGTTTCTTAGCAGATGCTTTTGTCAAAAGCAACTTACAATGACATCAATAAACATTACATTAACATTATAGTAAAGTCATATGGCCTAAATTAAAGACAAAAAATGAATAGAATGAATAGAATTAGCAGAATAATAATAAATAACCACTAGGCTACATTCAAGATGCCTTTCGGTCATTCATAGATAGATAGATAGATAGATAGATAGATAGATACTTTATTGATCCCCAAAGGGAAATTCAAGGTCTCAGTAGCATACAGACATCACACACAACATGCACTTACAGCAGAAAAAGTAATATAAGTATAAAAGTATATATATATATATATAAAAACACCACTGAAAAATAAAGACAGTAGAAGATTGAGCCTGTGATTCTGTATGCATGGTAAGGTACTCTATGAGAGTGAGTGTCATGGTGCAAATAAGTAAGTCCAACAGTGCAAGAATAACCAGCATAAAATAAATATGGACATATAAGATAATAATGTAGACACAGTAATATAAAAAAAACGATATCAGTGCAAGAACAACCATTGGTTAAGTATTAAGTATTAACTGAGTACTCATAGGCCTACACTGAAGACGTGCTGTGCATTCATACACCACTCTAAATACTCACCACAATAATGGATAAGTCAAACAGCAATGGTAGGGCAATGTTGAATCCCCTTCTCATCAACCCAACCATTAGTGGCAAACAGGTCTAGGAATACATTTTTCCACTTAAATAAATGCCATTTTACATGTTTACATGTTTGGTAAAAAGGTAAAAAAAATCACCGCTCATCTGTTGAGGTGCTGGATTAACAAGTAACTCAATAAAAAGTAAAGAAAAAGTAAAGTAAAATCCGCACACTCAAGTCTTTGCAAACAAGTTTTTTTACTCTATGTGCAAGCTTTCAGTCAGATGACCTTCTTCAGGCAGAGTAAAAACACATTAAGTGAAACAGTGCTAGAGGTTACATATAATCATTGATTCATGACACCTGTGTCAGTTTCAGTGCATTCTAGGAATTGTAGTCTTTTACAGAGTCATGACATCCAAAAAAGCATCAGGAATGCAGTCCATAGATAGACGATGAAGCTTATCTAAAAACAGAAAACAAGAAACAAATCAATGCAATGTACATCAGGCTTCAGCCGTCACTGGAAAGACATTTAAAATCAAGGGAGTTATTACATGTAATACAAAAAATTTAATTTATTTGTTAAAATGTCCATGCGATAAAATGTACATTGGTAAAACTACCCGTCCACTTAAACAAAGAATAAGTGAACACAAAAAGTTCAATTAGGCGGGAGAGATGAAAATTATCCAGTAAACTTGCCATTTTAATGATTGTTCACATCCTATCTCCTCCCTTAGATTTCAAGGTATAGAGCAAGTATTTTCACATAGAGGGGGTGATGTTGACAGAAAGCTCTGCCAACGAGAGCTTTTTTGGATCCATACTTTGGAGACATTACAACCTTTGGGCCTAAATGAGGATTTCGATGTGAGTGTATTCCTATAAACAATGAAATGTTTTTTATGCTTTGTTTTTATGACGGCTGAAGCCTGATGTGTACATTGCATTGATTTGTTTCTTGTTTTCTGTTTTTAGATAAGCTTCATCGTCTATGCACTGAAACTGACACAGGTGTCATGAATCAATGATTATATGTAACCACATGTTTACATGTTAAAAATTGCATTCATAATTCACTAGAAAGGGAGACTTTAGTATGCTTGTCACAGACTAACAGAAGACCCTATCTCTGGACATTTTTTATGCAGAAATTAGGGGATTTGCATATGTGGTAGGCTCCACTGTACTATATATTTCTAGATTTCTACATAACTAAATGACTCATTTACCCTCGGTGCCATGGATGACATCAATTGCACTATAATCAGAATCAGAATCAGATTTGTTTGACCACATGAGTTAGTACCCATAAGTAATTTGTTTCCAGCCCATCACTCTTTACAGACAATATATCAACAATATATAACACAATATATAGGCAAAATACAATATAGACAATATATACAGTATACAAACAAGCGGACCCGGGCATGGTCCGCTTATCCATGCCCAGGTCCACTTATTCGTGCCCGGGCCCGCTTGAGGAAGTGGACTCGGGCACGGTACGGTTGGGCTTATGATATGGGCTTAGGGTATGTTACGGAGCAATCACACTGGTCAAACAAACCGGACTTTGGGGTTCAAACGTACTCAGGTACGGTACGGATAGTGTGAGTACGCCCTAACAGTCAGGGGGGACATATACTGTACCTGCTCATACACCAGCTCCTACACAGTTGTGGTGCCATTTATGAACACAGCAGTGACCTAAAAGCACACTACAGATTATGAAGACCAGCAGCTGGTCTCACAGTTGCTGAAAGACCATGGCAGAAATTTCAGCACAGCATGGAAATCACTCACACATTTGATGGAGCGGTCTGACTCCTCTGGACAGAGACAGGATTCCGGGTGATGCCCATGCCAGTAATTTGTAATTTGCTGCCGCTAGGGTGCATCTAGATTTCTAGGCTACTGGAGCTTTGGTAGAGGGAGAATAGATATGAATCAAACGCATTCATGATTCAATGTTAGCAGCCATATTCACTGGTACACTTAAAGGAAACCTCTGGTCAATGAACAACCTAGGGTCTATTTTTAGATGATAATTAAACTTTTATGGGGGACCAAAATTACGTTCATCAGAGTAGTTTTGAGCAAAACCAGAATATGTATTTGCAAGGAAATTGCATATAGCATAGTCTTGTGGGCAAGCTTACTACATCAGAGTAAATCGCTACTTTAAGACACTGACTAGACTCAAAATATCATTAGGTTCTACTTTTATTGTAGGTTGATCTTAGACCAGAGGTTTACTTTAACTGACGAAGTACTGTTGAGGATGCATTCTGCGATTCATTTTTTTGTGAATTGTATTTTGATGTTCGAAATAAACTTCCAATCAATTTAGCGATTGACAGCGATTGCTCATGACTTGGTCTAAGCCACTATGTTTCCACTGACCTCAAAAGAGCAATTTTTCTTGATATCAGTGTGTGTTTCACATGTACAGAGCCAAGACTGTGTAGGAACACCACAGTTTTTTCCATCAAGAACACTGAATGGAAAGCCAGAGGATCAAAAGGAGTAATTCTCTGAAGTTGACAAAAGGCATGTTTATATTTGTTTTTAGAATGTGTCTTGTGTGATTCGATCACAAGTGGTCAGCCGAGACACATTACGGTTTTCACAGGTATTCAAGGTGTACAGCCACAGCTTTTGCTGACCATTTGTGTTTGGATTCTGGTATTGCCCAGGAAAAAAATAACTGTAAAATTTCACAGTAAAACAGCGAAATTTACAGTTTAACTTAAATTGTTTATAGTTCTATCATTGCCTTTACAGTTAGACCATGAACATATTATAACTTGACTATGAACTCTCGCATTACTATGAATTTCTTGGTCGCCACCTCTGATGTAGACTTTAAAGTTTACAGTTAATAAGTAAACATGATGGTTGACCGCAATTCAGTTTAGAGTCAGACCATGAAGTTTACAGTTGAACTATACATTTTCAACTTCAAAAGCAAATCACATTTCTGGGATATCCCTTAAAGCCTATGTGTGATCATCAAATGGTAGGCTACACTAGTTGTGCTATGTTTAGGCCTACTTACTCACATGTTACTAGTAGGCTATCTACTAAAGTTTAACAACATGACAGAAAAACAAACTTTTGATATAGAACGCAGTGTCGTCCATTGACAACGCCACATCATGGCTTCAGTAGGCTACTCTATACTTATCATGAACACATCATAATTGGTCATATAACTGTTAATATAAATACTTAATGGTTAAGCTTTTTTTTACTGGGGCAACCGTGGCCTACTGGATAGCGCTTCAGACTTGTAACCGGTGGGTTGCCGGTTTGAACCCCGACCAGTAGGCATGGCTGAAGTGCCCTTGAGTAAGGCACCTAACCCCTCACTGCTCCCCGAGCGCCGCTGTTGTTGCAGTCAGCTCACTGCGCCGGGATTAGTGTGTGTTCACTGTGTGCTGAGTGTGTTTCACTAATTCACGGATTGGGATAAATGCAAAGACCAAATTTCCCTCACAGGATAAAAAGAGTGAATATACTTACTTATAGCTGTAAAATATTTATAAGGTGACAGTTTTACTATGAACTATCATAGTGAATTTTACAGTAGACCCATCAAATTACCACAAACTAGAGAAAAATAGACTTCTAAACAAAGGATGTAGGCTATATCATTAGGTTAATTTATGCCTATCAAATATTAGCCTACATAATTAAAATGTAGAGACAGTTTTATAGTTTTATAGTTGTAATATAGCCTAGTAATGAAACGACTTTAGCTTCCTTAGTTCTAATGATAAATCACAGTATTCAAACATCCACCACAGGGCTTTAATCAGAAACTAAAACATTTATTCATTCTCTTAAAGCAACTTGCAGTACATGGGGGAATATGTTTTTTTTATTATTATTATTTTAATGGGTCAAAGACATTTAGTGAGGAAAGACTTGACACTGACATTCTTTTTGAAGATAGCTTAAAATGCCACAACCAGCTGGGTGAGGACTTAAAACAAAATGCTTGTTTAGAATTTTGTCACAGTGATGCTTGCATTAGCTAACAGTTTTCCCAGTTTTTCCAACAGTTTGTTCTTTCAGCATACAGTATACGTGCCCTCCACATTTATTGACACTGGTAAAATTGAGTAAAAAGAGGTATAAAAAAATCTTCTTTTCTTTTAATTTCTTTATGAGAATGTTTGTCTTTGCAGAATAAATTTGTTTCCCTTTAAAGTTTTGATTATACCTCATTGTTTTCATTGTGATAAAACACCAGAATATTTTTATAATATATTTTTTTACTCATCTTTACCAGGGGTGACAATAAATGTGGGGGGCGCTGTATGCGTTCATGACATTACTTCAAAGTAAAATCAGCAAAAATATTCAACTCAGCAAGTAATGTTGGTCTGAGTTGGAAAACTGTGCATAGGTGGAGCCACTGGGAGTAAGTTTGAACACTACAGCTGTGTTGACAGTCTTCTTTCTCATTTGATAGAGCAAAGCCAAGGTCATAACCGTAGCAATAACCTGATAAATGAAAAATAAGTAATGTCAACGACACAAATTGTTTACATGAACATGTACATTAATAATATAAATTGCAGACATGCTGTACATATTACTCTATGTTCTAAATACTCACCACAAGAATGGATAAACCAAACAACAATGTTAAGAAAATGTTGAATGCCCTTCTCATGAACCCAACCATTAGTGGCAAACAGGTCTAGGGAGAAAAACAATTTAGATTAGATCAATGGCATTTTCACGTTTTTGTTTAAAATTGCATTCATAATTTACTACAAGGGATACTTAGGCCTTAGTATGCTTATTACAGAGTAACAGACATGGGTTTCTGGACATTTTTATGCATTTAAATGAGGGGATTTACTTATCTGGTAGGCTCCACAGTACTATATATTTCTAGATTTCACTAAATGACTAATTTACTCTCGGTGCCATACATGACTAGCCTGGCGGGCCATCCTATATCATTGAAATGTATAGTCTGGAATCGAACCATTCACCTCGCTTAATCCAAGGGGCAGGCAGAGAATTGTCTTTCAAACTGCCTAGGCATGCAATAGGTCAGTGCTACGACCATATCCGTATCCGGTCGGCAAAACGGCAAATACATCCTTCTTCGAAAGGAATGACTTAAGTGCATTGTGTTGACACCAACGTTGATTCAAACAACCGCTCTTCGTTCGCCATATCCACCTTCCTTGTTGTTCACTGTCACAGGACTGTCGTTATCCTGTTAAGCCCGCCTTAAAACTCTCTAACAAAATAGAGCGCTGTGATTGGATGACGTCCATGGCGTCAGCCAATAGAAATCCCTATGGTTTGGTACTAGACGTACAGGCTGAGCAAATTAATTTGCCGCCGCTAGGGTGCGTCTAGATTTCTAGGCTAATACATGACATCAATTACTCTCTAATCAGAATCAGATTTATTTGGCCACGTGGATACCCACAAGTAATTTGTCTCCAGCCCATGGTGTCACTTTAGCTTTATAGACAATATATCAACAATATATAACACAAAGTATATAAATAAAATACATTATAGACAATATATACAGTATACAAACAATGCACATGTTATTTAGGATGCATAAGCATGTACAGTTATAATACACTACAAATGTGCCAGACTGAGTAATTTCTAACTGTCAGGGGGGACATAGACTGTACCTGCTCGTACACCAGCTCCTCCACAGTTGTGGTGCCATTTATGAACAAAGCAGTGACCTAAAAGCACACCACAGATTATGAAGACCAGCAGCTGGTATCACAGTGGCTGAAAGACCATGGCAGAAATGTAATGTTTCAGCACAGACATGGAAATCGCTAGCCTGGTTACCAAATACATTCACAAAGTAAATAGAGTCTGGACACTTACGATGGGAATCCTTTTTAATACTAGCATGGTGACGGGCGTAGACATAGCATTAACTTTGAAATCATTGGTCCAGCCTAACCAATCATATTGATCAGAGATTCCTACCGTTACTTCCATACTTTGCCTAAACTTTACAAATTGACAATAAACAGCATCGACAGTCAGGACAAAATGTGAATTATGGTGTTCCAGACTAGTATCCCTCAGAAAGGTGATCGAGGTGGGCGTGGTCAGGCTAGGAGATCGCTGAGAGTTCACTCACACATTTGATGGAGCGGTCTGGCTTCTCTGGACAGAGACAGGATTCCGGGTGATGCCCATGCCAGTCCTGGAACCCGTTTTGAAGGCCACAACACTGGAGCTTTGGTAGAGGGAGAATAGATATGAAACAAACACACTTATGCTTCAAATGCATGAATGCACCTTCACCCTTTATTTGTGCTTTGACTTATAGCTGTAAAGCATTTCTAAGTGTTGCAAAAGTTTGTTGTATTGTATACAATAACATAAGCGTGATGTTTGCCCTCACCATTGTTTGCCATTCCTCTACATCCTGCTGCCTGTCTTCACTGACCTCATGGAGATGGTCCAGCTTATAGGATTCTTCAATGTACTGCTCCACCTGTACAGGCAACAAACCTCCAATTAAAATCCAAATGTTTTTGTGCCTCTAGAGAAGTTATCACACTTTCAAAATCACTGGCAAAAGATTTCTCAGCAACTAGGTAAAGAAATCATTCATGTCTCTCACCTTGTTTGCCTCAATTGCTGTTGCTATGGAGATCAGAAGAAGAAATAGGCTGATGATTGTCATACCAACTGACGACTGTTAGAGGCAAACACAGTTATCGTTACACCAAGCAGTGGGTCACATATTAGTAAATGGAAATGGGCTGTGGGGTATACCCCTAGACTGTATATAGCTACACGAAACAAGATTAGTGGTATGTTGAGCCTAAGGCCAGAATTACGTTCAAATTCGGCAAGCTGAGGCTTGTGGCAATTGCCATGTTGATTGCGAGTCTGTTTGAAGTTTAAAGGTGCAGTCAGTGATTGTATGCAATTTCCTTTTTTGTCACATTCTGCAACCATCTCCTCACAAACCACTGGCTGCTCATTCCGTGAGCTACAGTGTCAAAAACCCCGGTATCTGAAAACTGGAAACAAACAATGTGGGGGCAGCCTGTCCCCCAAACAGAAACGAAACTGTGTGTTTCTCTGGGAATAGAAAAGAGAGGGGTGAGCTACCACTCTGGTGTGTTTTGTTTGGCCATTGGATAAAATATAATATATGTAGTCATGGACAAAAGTGTCTGCTAATAAATTTGAATATAAACAAAAACGACTTCCTGCGCAGTGGCTGACTGCACCTTTGAAGAAAACAACAAAAAATTGCAACACAAAAGATAAAATGTAAAAGTCGAAGAAAAAAAATATGCCTGGACCATTTGCCTGTTAGTCAAATGTGAACACACTAATCTAGCTTAGCGTAGTATACCCTCCTCCCCAACCCACCCAGTGAGCAAACATATGTCAACAAGCTTACCACAATCAGTGCCCATTGTTTTTCTTTCCGAACGCCGTACAATCCAAGTGTGGCCCCTGCTGCAATGGCAGCCCCAATGGCGTAGACAGAGATCACCACAACATGAAATTCTTCCACCTACAAACAGGAAACCAGCCATTTTGATATACACATGAATCCTATTGTAGGTGTGTTTACTGTAATTTTATCCCAAGAGTCAGTCTTGTCATTACTTAGATATCAATTTGTAGGTTCTGGAATTGTCTGGCCATTAGGAACATAGCACATGTGACGGATGGCTGTGTATGAATGACAAGATCAATGTAACTAAACATAACTTTTATTTCCAATCCATATCAGCTTCAAATTAAACAAGTATCCATAAGGTATATAATTAAATATATGGGTCAGTGACAGATAAGGGTTGGTAAGATGAGAAAATTAAAAATATCTTTAAAACTTTAAAACAAAACATGCCTGAGGTTTGCTAAAGTGTATACTTTGTATTTCTGTTGTATTCATATTATTTAATATGACATGTATGCTATTTTTTTTAACAAAAGATAGAACTAACAGCCTGCTAAATTGTCAAATGGTGTAACCACAAAAATGACAAATATCTAATATTTCACACCTCCTAGAGTTCATGCAATTGCTCTCATGAAATTATTAGTTTATTTTGTAATATCCTATGAGAATATGTTTTATTATATTTATTTCTAAATTTAAATTATATGGGTTTTTCATTGTACTGAGCAAGACCATATGCTGTAAACATCTTGTTTTCTGTCTATTCTTTGACCATTTGAGTAAAAATGGTTTAAACAACCATTATTACAGTAAAGTAGAGTATTAAATCATTATCCATATTATTTTTTTTGTACATTATTAGGATTTTAGACAAAATACTGGTTACACCAATTGACCATAAAACGTTTATAGCAATAGGACAAGAAATTGACACAGAAAATAGGCATCAAGGTAAACTGAATGGGATATTTTGATATGTATTTATGTCATTCATCATATTCCATATCAAATATCATTTCATAACATCAATGAAGAAACTTGTGTTCTATTTGAACCCATTATTTTCAAAGAGAGTGAGATAAAAGGCCCTATTTTCGCGATGCAAAACCTGGCGCAAAGCGTATTATTATTCTGACCAGGGCTCCGAACCGGTTCAAGGAACGAAAACGAAAACCGAAAACGAACGGAATTTTACGGAATTTTACAAGGAGCGGAAACGGAAACGAAAACAAAATGGTCTTCAACTGTTCCGGAACAGAAACGTTATTCTGAAATCCACAAAACCGGGTTAATAATGTTTTTTTCGTTCTCTATATATTTTATAAAATTTCACAAAAAGCATATCCTAAGTGTTCTACTCGTTTGATTGTAGGCGAACAGCCTAATAATTTGATTTCTGCAGTTTGAAAAAAAAAACCCCGAATAAATGGACATTTGGTCCAAATGTGTATATTTTGTCTTGCCGTTGTAATGTAACCTATCCGTCTGCCACTTCGATCTTAGGCCAGCTTCGTGGCGTAGGCTACTGAAACTGATTTGGAAATTGCTTGTAGCCTATGCGTAATAGCCTATTTTGCCTGTCCACGCCTTGTCGTTTTAAAGTCGGGATTTGAAATGTTTGCGCAATTATAGCCTATTCTATGCAAACGGGATTAACAGGAAATTTGAGATAGGCCTTGTCAGCAACAGACAGGTTCGTTTATAAACAGGGTTGGAATTATAGCGCAAGCCTTTGAAGATCTCCATATGGATAAAATTTAGGCTGCAACCAGGTAAGGAGTTTAGCATTATCCAGAAATATTTTTGATAAGAAATGATTTATAGGCATAGGTTAGGCCTACAGTAAATCTGTAGGCTATGGGATGGATAGCCCATCTGAATGTTTTTGGATGCCG
The DNA here is from genome assembly GCF_017589495.1 of Alosa alosa. Lineage (NCBI taxonomy): Eukaryota > Metazoa > Chordata > Actinopteri > Clupeiformes > Clupeidae > Alosa > Alosa alosa. The sequence goes on from NC_063205.1 coordinate 16,840,994, forward strand.
CCTGTGATTTATTATTTTTGGGCATAGCTACGGTATAGGCTAAATCAAGGGGAAATAATGAGTACGTCTATTCTAAAGTCCACAAAAATAGACTTGATAGGCCCGCCAAACACTGCCGGAACTTTAAGAACGAACGATATTTTATGCGTTCGACCGTTCAGGACCGATATGTTGGTGGCGGAACGCATGCAAGAACGAAAACGTTAAACATAGGCCTACCTGAACCGTTCGGAACGGAACGTTTGAAAAATAATTTCGTTTTCAAGCCCTGATTCTGACGCAAAGTTTTTTCCTATCTTACACTTCACTTTTATTAAATAATGCGCCCAGAGGTGTGGCAATTACCGATATAAGGTGTGGTCTGGCACATGATCTAAAAATCGCTATCTTATTCCGTCTAAAAAGCATTACGCCACTGCCCAAGAAAAGCCTGGTCTATAGCGAAAGGCGCATATGAAACACGTCACTGTCACGAGATGTACAGTAAGCAGCAATTCCTCTGCAGAATAAATGTCCTTAGGTTATTTATTCAGTCATTCAACATTATAGGGGAACTTTTGCTTTTTCAGGCTATGTTTTGCTGGTAACCCATTGTCAGTCAATATTGAAAGTAATTAACTGTGTATAACTGTTTTGTCGTTGACTATGACACCACAGTGAAGTTAGTTTCACTTTGCCTATATTTTCAATTAATAGACAAGTGCAGATGTGTGTAGCCTATACTCTACTCGGTTTTAGTAAAGAATTTCTTAGTGGAATACCTGTTCCATACGGTCTTGCGTACAAGCAGATTCCTTCAAATACACCGCTGACTATCAAAATACTGATGCGCTGTTTGAAGTTGCCCTGCATGCTGTTAAAGGGAATGACAGATGTCCTCCTCATTGGTTTAAAGGATGTTAAGCCCAAAACACACCCATGACTGATTAAGATACATAAGAGCCACCTTTTTGCGCAGGGCACCTGACGTTTGATAACAAAACCACCCCGAATGTGGACTGGACAAACCCCTAAATGTATTTACGCTATTTGCTAGTGACCATGCATTTTATATTGCTAAATTAGGGCCCAAAGTGTGTGTGAGAGAGAATAAGAGTGAGTGAAAGAGTGGGTATGATAATTTCTTAATAACCAACCAACAGCAGGATCTGCGTTCACATGCACTCTGTGGAGAGACAAGTATTTCTTGCTTGTAAGTGGCATCTATTGGGGGACAAGAGGCACATTTTATATATAATAAATGTATTTATATTATTTATTTATAATTTGAACATACTGTTTACATACATCATAATAAAATATTAAAAAAGAATTATGGAAGTTTAAATTTAAAATGAAAAGCTTTGACATTTCAAAAATCGCTTAAATTGCAATCTAATTAAACCCTTTTAAAGCTATTTTTCATGCTAAACAGTTAGTCACTATTTAAATTATAAAAATAATATAATTAGCACCTAAAATTACATACTCTTGGCCCTGAATCTGATCAAACTGGTCTCAAACAGAAAAGAGTCAAATGGTGTAACCGGTTACACCATTTGACATTTCTATTTAAAAGCAAAATTTGCAGGCATTATTATGGACAACTATGTACACACTTCACCTTTATGTGAATATTCAAACACAGTTTTTACATTAAATTGAATATTGTATGATTATTTTGATTTATCAACATTTTTAAAAGGTCATACCATTTGACATGTAACCTAAGCTTGCCTGGCCATGGCCTAAAAACACTATTATGTTACTTTAAGAGAGTTGCTAACCTTGACTCATAGCAGTTGGGGTCTTGAAGGGTCCTTCTCTATGACATAATTTCCTGTCACATGATTCTCTGACATAATACATACAAAATTGCTCCTTAAATGGTGGTTACACCACTTGACATTTTAAGTGGTTGATGTGACAGACACGATTCCCCATATTAATTCAAACATTCAGAACAATGGGGTTTCATTACTTGTATTAAATATAGAAAAGTTCTTGTGCAAGATCATGCCAGATTATTTTAGAAGGGAGTTTGGAGAGAATTTCACATTTTTTTCAGCAAGTGTAATTATTTGTTCATGTTTTTTGTGGTTTACACCGTGTTGACAATTTTACCCAAATTCAGTTAATACTCTTTCAAAATTAAATAAATCCAAAACTTTAAGATTAGGGTTTGATGAAAATGATATTTGAAAATAATTTGTGAAATTATTTTCAAATTTTAACTATTTTAAATGTATGTAACCCATATGTACACAAAAAAATGAGCGTCACGTCATTGACCCATATATATATATTAGAAAACCTCTTTTGTAAGTTTCTGCAACATCGGTCATTTGATCTCATTACCTTCTGCTCATTATGGAGAACTCCATGTTGAAACAGTGCAAAGGCTAGGATGAAGGCCCCAAGGATCTGTGCGGTATTAAAACAGTATTCAGGTATGTAAGTGCATGCGAAATTCACCAGCCTCCGATATGGAACAAGGACAAAAGTTCAACGCCATTCCCTCTTCATTCGAGGACAGAAGAAGAATTTAAACATGTACTGTGCTACTGGGAGAGCTGCACAGCACAACATGCCAAATTTTCCCAAGGATGTACACAAACATTATTCTCTTGGCACTACAGAAGACAAAATTGCCAAAAAATGCAATCCAATAGCAAACAAATATGTGTAAAAGGAGATGGAGGGAATAGTCAGGTCCTTTCAGTTCAAATAGCTTGACATGAACTGAACAAGGAACTATTGTCAGCGGCAGTTAAATGTGGCCTCTGTCAACACTATGCAGCTGTGCTTTGCTGAAGTTGTAAACACGTGCCTTTAAATGGCATCGAAATATCTTAATTTAAGGCTAAAATAATAATTTGGTCAACTTTGTGAATAACCTGCAACTTTAGGACATCTCTCAGCACATTATATGAAAAATGCATTTATACAAACACCAACCAACATCATCACATATTCACTCCTGACTTACCGTGAGTACAACATCAAGAGTACTGAATGCCCGCTTGAGGCAGGTGTTCGGAGGTGCCATACCCCAGGTTAAGCTCTTAACAATGTAACAGTACTACCGAGCAGAAAATAAAAACAGGGTTTAAATGAAAAAAGAAAGCTTTGATCGTAGTCCAACGGTGATGAGAGGCTCAGAACAAAAAGAGGATCTTCAGCTTTCAATGACACTCAGCTCTACTTGCCTCGTTGTCTTGTCTAATAAATAGCTAACTTCCTGCAAAAACACTGTGCATTTTCTTTGAGTTTCCTTTCAGAAGGACTTCCAGGAACATCTGTTTGTGTGTGTCCCTATGAGTGTGGAAGCGTATGCGTGTGTGCATGTGTTAGGGAGAAAGAAAAGTGAATTTTCACATGTGGGAAGGCATTTACAATGAGTAAGCTACCACAGGGAACAAAGGCAGCTGTCTTGGCGAAAAAGGGCTACAATACAGAGAATTGTCCATTCATCCTGCCTCCGCCCAAACCAGAAGCTGGACACACACTCACAAGGCTCAGAGATTTCACTGAAAAATGATGGAATGTACTCGAATACACCAATTGAAGGCCAATGAAATGGCACAAAACACTCTCCATCCCAATTAGACTCTAAATAAAATAAACACCACACTATATTTAACTACCAAAATGTGTGTTCATTTTAACATTTCAATTGTATTATCTTATACTGGCTTAACACAGTACCAAAACACACAGTAAACACAACACAAATGATGTACATTGATATAAAGCTCCAAAACACTGGCATTTACAGTCTGATTGGGATGGATTGGGGTGTTTAGTGCCATTTCATGGGCCTTCAATTTGTGTATGATGAAATCCGATGGTCCTTTAAGAGGAACATAATGTTGTCTGGGACCACTCAAGGCACAACTTTGTGGATTCTGAGACTGGTGCTCATACACAACACACTATTTTTCGCCAAACGATCAAGTTGTTAATTGAACATTGCGGCCACAGGCATGTCAATGGAAAAAAAATAGGTGTGGTCAGGCACATGATCCAAAAATTGCTATTTTAATGTGTCTAAAAATGATAACAGTGACCAAGAAAAACCTGGTCTAAAATGAAAGCACAAGGTGCCTTGCCACAAAATGTAAGCAGTCTAGTCTACACTAACCGTCAATAAGACTCTGACTAAACCTAATAATGCATTCATATGCTAGTAGTCAGGGGCGTTACTGTGTGTTCAATATTGGGGGGGAGGGGGGGACATCAAGGGCGTCACAAAACATTCAGGGCTTACCCTAAAACTCATCTGGATTTTTTTTTTTTCGTATACTTTTTTTCGGCTAGGGCGGACACAGTTTTCTGTAAAGATCTCGAGAACCATAGGGCCTAGGATGACCAATTTTTCTTTGTATGTTTGCCTCCAGGGGCCATGTCAACCCATCCCATCTCCACTCATTTGATGAAAATCAAATGAAAAAGCAAAAATGAGGCATTGTCTAAATAAAGGTATCTTTGGCTGACAGGTTCAAAACTGCACAGAATTTGAAATGTAGGATCATTATGACACCCTCTGAATGCATGTCAAGTTTTGTGTAATTCCGTTCATGAAGAACCATACAATAAATTAATATATGTGTACATTTAGTGACTGGATGCAGGGGAGTATTGTTGCGCTCAGATGATCTAGAGTTTAGCTAGGTTCGTTTAAACCAAGAGTTTAAGAGAGAGAGAGGAGTAGTTCGCACTCTGAAAGAAATTACTTAAACAAAGTCTACAGAAAGGAGTTTTTCCATTTAATTTTGGGAGCAAGAGCAGACATTTCAGTCGTCCGGCTATTCTCAATGCTCACAGAAGAGGAAGTATTTGTATTACACGCAGAAACACGATGTAGACGTGCATTACTGATTTGTTTTTAGCATGGATGGATTATGAACTTTCGGGCCCCACACTAATTGTCGCATATATAGGAGAGGGGGTTTGGGGGTCCTCCCCCATAAAATTTTTAATTTGTTTGATGTGATTTCCTGTATTCTGGTGCATTTTGGGGATGGGCAATACTTTAATTCAATCAGATTCATAGCCTACATCCTGATTTGTTGATATTGAGGCAATGATTTCATGGAAAGACTTGGGCTTCAGGGCCCCCCTTGGGCCCGTTAGGCCCGTGCAGTAATCCATCCCTGGTACAGACAGCAGGGGTAAAAAATAGGGCTCTGAAGAACTACAAAGTCACCCGCGATAGAAACTGATTTGACCAGGCTACTTTATTGTATAGTAGCATAGGGTTTGTGGTTATAGTACTATTGTTGGTTTACATTTGACTGTTTTCCTATTAATTTAATTTCTTATGTGGGTGAAATAACAAAAATAAAGTAGGGCTTAAAACTGCTCAAATATGTTCAACAACCAGTATTTACTGTGGTTGCCATCCAGTGACATAATATGCAAAATAGATGGGTAAATATACCCCCTTCATAAACTTTTGTTCATACTTAAAGATTTTCACAATTACAGTAGGACCTTATCTCTGACCACTTTCAAGCCATGACCTTTTGAAATTTTGATGTAATAATCCAATGCTGTTTTTTTTTTTTTTTTTTTTTAACCCTGGCGCCTAAAGTTTGCCAGGTTTAAATAAGTTATGAGAGGAAAATATTTTTATTTGGTGTGAAACACACACATATACCTGTTTTTATGTTTTTTTTTGTTTGTTTTTATAATTTGTATTAATAATTATTTTATCATTATTTTATTTATAAGCTAAGGTTGCTAGCACAGGTGTCTAAGAAGAGATAAAAAAGACTTACACTTTCTGTTTGCAGTTTTGTAATACAGTATTGGGTCATTCCACGTCAATTCAACCAGGGCCCACGCACTTAGGTCTCAAAAATGTTTTACCCAGGAGACACAATGTGAAATTACTTTTATGTAAGATCAATACTTTCCAAGATACAGCCAATTTTTACGGGGGAGGGGGGTGTCGATTTTGTTCGGCCTCTTTTTTTTGGTCAAAGTTCACAAGCCCATAGCGCAAGAACTAAACCATAGGAGGCTCAAATTTTGCATGCTGATACATAATTAGGAATAGTATGTAGCATCGTCACGTTTGGTCTGGATGATCCTGTATGGTCATAGCTGTCCATCAAAGTTGATCAAAATGTTTTTGGAGTTTTTGGCTGGGCTCTGTTTACGCCTTCAGAAGACATATTTGTACTCAACATGGGCTCTTGATTTATTTTCCTTATTGAGATAAGTAGATACCATCTCACAAAAAGCAATGAACAGAAAATAAATTCTTTCAGGGTCTGAACAGCAGACCTCACAAGTCGGAAAAATCATTTTGGTTCTCATTTTCAGAGCACCCTAACACCTTGTGGGAATATACAAAGATTTGCTTTTATATTTGTTTCTTTATTCTCCATGATCCCCTCTTTTTAAAGACACAAATTTGACTTGTCTTACGCAAATCTTTCTTTTTTATTTTCCAGTTTTATATAGAGTTACCACAGTGCCACCTTTGGTTGTATAGAGTAACCTGTGGTAACTCTAACCTGTGGTAACTCGTGATTCACTCAGATCTTTCATCCGTGTCTTTAAATTAACTGTTGAGTCGTGAGTCCCTAGTATCATTAACTCAGATCAGTTGAGTCCTACTACAATTCAATCCAAAATTATAAACAGTGGCACACACAAACCTCTTGCAACGTTAGCTACTAGTCCTAGCCATCTTAGCTGCCAAAAGCTTTATAACTTACAAATTCGTAGGCAACCATTAACTCCACAAGTCAACTCAAGTGACTGTGAGCAGACAGTCCGAGATGGTTATAGGAACTTCCTGCAGAGCCGGAAACATTGCAAGCTCGTAGACCACCAGCAGGGGCGGACTGGGACCAAAAATCGGCCCTGGCATATTTGGCCCAATCGGCCCTCAAATCGGTCGGGCACACCTAATTAAATACAAAATCTTTGCATTACCCTTAAATATACATATATTTTCAACTGCACTGAAAGTGATGTAGGCCTCATTGGCTATCACTCTGACTGTTCAGAGGTAGCCATGGAGCACATGATCTCCATATTCAAGTAGGCTATAAAAGCAATTATTAAAGATTGATCTGCTTGAATTCAAAGTATCATTTCAAATTATTCAATAGGCTACATTTAAACTATACAATGCTCAACTGACAGCAGCACCAAACAGTTACTATGTGTAAAGAGATACATTTCCTAGATTGTCGTAGACATTAATCACTGTAGGACAACTGAAACCACACGAAATAAACAGAGCTGTTGCTGGAAATATTTTATTCCTGTAGGCTATACTACCTACCTACATTGCTGGTACATTTTGGAACAGTATAGCTGCATTAACTAATTATCTTTAATGTCTTCCAGTAGCCTATCGTATAGGTCACTGTATATATAGCTTAGTTGGCTTGTGCATGAATATGACCTAATGTTTTGTAGCCTACATTTCCGTCAGTCTACAGTCTTTTAGCCCATCTTTACCATGATAACCCTTCCCAGATAGAACCCTTTCGACGCTCCACTTTGAGAGACCAACCACCACTCATGCCATCGATGTTGAATTTTGGGCGTCTGATGGAAACTGATCAATCTGACCAACAATTAACATCGATTTGATACTTTTGCTGTCCGGGTTTGCAAATCATTCATTTAGAACATTTAAGTTGCGCTATTTGTTATTATAATCGCAGCACGGCCTTAGCCTACTATGTTATCAGCCTACTATAATTATCATTACCATATCATTACATTATCGCAATTAATAAGTTATCATAATCATCATCGTCAGCATGGCATGTCACACTTACCTGCTCCACCACTGAGTTCTTATCATGTAGCCTCAACTAGGCTCCACCTCCTGCTCACTGTCCCTCTGCTCTGTATGCTTGCTTACATCCTCGTTCAAACTCAACGAACTTCAACATGTTGCTGACATCTGCTAGCCTACTTGCAATATTGTATTTTTGAAGCTTCTACATTGGTGTTACTTTTGCATTATTGTCACTACCGGCACCCGCCGCAATTTCGTGTAGGCAACTTCGATTAACTTTTGATGCCTCACAGAATCCTGGCTCTGAGCCAAAATGCGAGGGGTGGGGGCTGACGTAAGCTGTTATTGGATCAGTTGAGTGGCAATATGGAAAAGTAACCAATGGGCCGCTGATTGTCCTTCCTTTGGGCCGATTGTTGGCCAAAACGATTACAGTAAATGATGTATATAGCCTATTTTATATCGGCCCAAAAGGTGCGTCGGCCCACCGGGAAAATGCCCGGTATGCCAGATGGCCAGTCCGCCCATGACCACCAGTCAGTCAGCCGCGCGAATCAGCCGGCTACGTTGTCATGAGAGGATCTGTAGAGCGAGTGAAGTCTCCCCTCGAGTCAGGGTGAAAAGCAAATCCACAACAAAAGCCATTCTTTCACTTCTGAAATGTTCTGTTCTAGGCATATTGTAGGTTTGGTGTGTACATGTAGCATATTAAAAAATGCAGTTAGGTCGAGCAGACAGTCCACATTGGGGGGGCTATATCTTCTTTAAAAAGACTTTTAACATATCACCATTTCTTTTCATTGTTTTATCTGACCCTATGCAAAAATAAGACAGTTGCGTCTAGCATTACCACAATTTAGTTACCCACAATCTTACGCAAGGGACACCAGGCAACGTTTTTGTGTTAATTAATCATCTTCGTAAGTCGGTATATGGTTAAATGACTCATTACGGGGCGAATGAAGGCTCTCTCGCCCGCCCCTACTGCCTGTAGGAAGAATATCCCACTTGCAAGTTCGGTGTATCCTACCCACTGACCGAAGCAGTATCAGTTTACAGCACAGAGGCAGGCTAACAAAACGCTAGAGATTGTTGCAAACGTGTGTATAATGGCAGAGCCGGCGAAGAAGCAGCGAAAACCCTTGACGGAAGACACAAAGAAAAGGAAAAGAGCTTCAGACCGAGCGAGGGGGAGTTTCGTAGAGATAAAGCATCAGGCTTGCCTGGTGTCCCTTTAATTAGGCTACAAATCCCTATCCCAACTAGTAGCCAATGTCGCCTAAATTGTTATTTACTTAGATAAATAGGGGCACCATTCGTCCGGATTTTATCCGGATAGTCCAGCTTTCAAGCCCTCTGTCTGGACCAAGGTAGTGTCCTCCTTTTTGGGCTTTTGTCTGCCTAAACAACTGCTCCACAGCAAACAATGCTTAAGTAGCAATGATGCAAGTAAGCAGAAGAGCCCCAATGTGTGCCGCTTGGCACCCCAAAAGGAAATGTTTGATATGCCTCTCTCCATTTGGCCCTGAAATAAATGGAAAACGAAATACACACTGAATTGCAGATGTATCTATAAAAGCTGCTGAATATGTCACAACCATTGAATTCGGCAGCTCGGCAGAACCACAGTTACCAAGGTGTTGAGGTGAGGTTCTCTCCAAAATGCATACTCATGTCACAAAGTTGTCTGGTGGTAAACAAATGCCATATCTTGTTGAATTCCGTTTGCTGTTTGTAAATATTTTATAACTGAACTATGAAGCCTGGATTATCTTTGTGAATTCTTTGAAATATGTTTTTCGACAATATGCATGACTAAACTTCATAAAACTAATACATGGATTTGTTCTCTTCTGCTTTTATCAGTATTTTTCACTGCAAATTCTGTGTTATGTGTCAGCAAAGATTGTTGCTGTTTACGAGATACTTTTGAATGGGGAGGGAAGGGAGGTGCAAAAGTTGAGATAACAGCTGGAGGTCTCCGGCTAGTAAAGGATATGCTGGGGTAAACTGATTAAGCGGCTGACTTCACAAGAAAAATGCTACTTGGCAAGTCTTGGCAAGTTTACCGCCCAATGGCTAAGGAGGTTGCACAGAAGGCCATCTTGTGAGCATGAGAAGTATAAAAACAGAAGTGAGGATAACTGAGGCACTAAGGAGCTGAAGACCTTTGGGTAAGCTACACCTCAATTCTGTAATTATATGACGGCTATTTATGATCAAATATTCTGTATTTGTTGTCTATATTTGTATCCATTCTATATAACAAAATAATTATCTTCATGGTTACTCCTTCCATTAGACACCTTTTTATAATAATGTGCCATAATAACTTTAATAAATTAAGACCATCCATAAATGGTGTTTTAATGGCCACATTCAATGGCCACATCACTGAGCATTTGTTAATGTCATTTAAAGATGCAAATGTTTAAGAATAATATAAACAAATGAAATGTAAGGTCTGTGACAGTTAAACAGAAAGCAGGCAAATGAAGGTTGAGGATTACTTAACCCCACATCATTACATAATTGTTATGAATATGGAGGAAGGTTTGGGTTTTAATTTGATTGCACCCAAGAGAAAACATCACAATGTGGATGAAAAGCTCGGAACTTATTTACAATTAGTTGTACTGTATAAATTATGTGACATCTAGTGATAAACAAAAAGAGGTTGAGAGGCATTATAAACCCACAGCACAAAGAGAATTGCATGCCTGTGTCAGATGAAAAGTCATTCAGCCATACAGGCTTGCACTGACATGAAAAGACAGAGAGAAAGGGGCTATGTGACGTAAGCCCTCATCATTGCACCTCTGTGATGATTATGGAGGAACGTTTGGGTTTTAAATTACAACCCCAAATCAGAAAAAGTATCTTATAAGAACATTTTGAAGTTAATGCCAGCAACATGTCTCAAAAAAGTTGAGACTGCAGGAACTTATTGACCAGGGGCAGACTAGCCATCTGGCATACCAGGCATTTTTCCAGTGGGCCGACGCACCTTTTAGGCGATAAAATAGGCTATATAATTTTAATTTGTTTGGCCAACGATCCGCTCAAACGAAGGACAGTCAGTGGCCCATAGGTTCATTTTTCATACTGACACTGGACTGATCCAATAACAGCTCTTGTCAGGCCCCACCCCTCCCATTTTGGCTCAGAGCCAGGATTCTGTGAGTGCATCAAAATGTGTGACATGCCATGCTGATGATGATGATTATGATGACTTATTAATTGCGATAATGTTATGACATGGTAATGATAACATAGCAAGGCCGTACTGTAATCATAATGACAAAAATAGCGCGACTTAAGTTTCCTAAATGAATGATTGGCAAAACCTGACAGCAACCCTGAGTGTCAAATCGATGTTAACTAGATCAAATATGACCGCCGCCCAGTCCAGCACATTTTTTCCACAAACATAAGTCACGCTTGTCAAATTGTGTTAATTTTCTACTTTGTTTCTTTTTTGTGTGTTTGTAATTAAGTGTGTGCAGAGTGTGTGGTTGTTTTTGTGTATATGTGTGCTTCTGTGTGTGTGCCTGCATGTAGTTTTTTTGTGTGTGTGTGTTTTGTGTGTATGTGTGCGTGTGTGTTTGTATGTGTGGGTGCATGTGTATTGTGTGTGTGTGTGTGTGTGTATGTGTGTTTACGTGTCTTTGTGTGTGTGTGTGTGTTTTTATGTGTGTGTGTCTTTAAAGCGCATTTGGCGCTTTAGTGCTGTATGTAGCCTCGCAAAAATGTTAGAGCTAGAATTTCCTAGTCGTAACAATAATAATTCATCAGGACTATTTTCTGCTAAAACATTAGGCTACATTATTTTACGTTCAAATGTAAGCTATTCTGCGAGACATGTACAAATTAGGGCTGTCAAAATAACTGATTAATTTCGATTAATTAATTTGAGAAAAAATAACTGATTAAAAAAAAATAGTGCAGATGAATGATCCCTATGACCTTTGACCCCGAGCCGTTCTAGTCAGTAACCATTAGACTGTAAAATGAAGGAGAGAGAAGAAAATGTGCTGCCTACAGTAGATCATTGATTGGAACATTTAGTTTTAAAAAATGGTGTTGATGGTGTTGATAAAAATAAAGTATTGATTAAAATAAAGTCCTCTGCAATGTCTGCAGCAAGGAATTGGCATATCACCGGAGTTCGTCAACTCTAAAGTCGCACATCAATGCAAAGAAATAGTGTTGACATTGAGGGGAGTGTTAATTTATTTTCATAAACATCCTTTCTTCTCTGTTACATTGCTCCGCTGTTCATAGCAGCGAGATGAAGCAATGATTGCGTGACAGAGCAGACGATGGGCTTTCCAATGAGACCACGCACTTGTCTGTACGTTAAAGTATGAAGATAAAAAAAAATCATGAAATTAAATCAAATTGCATCATATTTACAGTATATACTTCTCTGCGTTCACCTGCGCACCCATACTCTTGTTTGAATTACTCAGGAACCTGTGAACGCATAGATATGGCAAGCATATCAGATGAAAGAGGAGACACAGGGCTATCCATTGTAGGGCTGCATAATTAATCGAATTTTAATCACGATTTTGGCTTCCCACGATCAAATTTGCGTGATCGAGCGATATTTCAAATGCGTACTCTACCCTCTGTTTTACATATCAACGAATGACTAAACCAGGGGTGTCCAAACTGCGGCCAGCCATGCACTTTCATCCGGCCCGCCGAGCATTTATTAGTTTATCATAGGCCGCTCGCTATTTTTTTCCAGCGATAGACGACGTTGTGGTTAACTTTAGGCTACTGCAAACTGCTTTACACTCTTCTTAGAGAACGTTTACAATGTCAAAACAGCTTGTCACATCGAGATACATAGTATCTCCATTGCAGCAGATCTAACTACGTTATGCTAGTCCATTTAATTGGGGACGCATTTGAGCGTGGGAGAGAGGGCGATGGCAACAGTAGTTCCCACTACTGACCATTTATAAACTGGGGTAAACACATGAGGTACAACATAAGGAAAGACTATACCAGCTAACACATACATGACAAGGTAAACGCAATTACTCATACTAAAACCAACATCAACATTACACACACACACATACTGCACAGCATTATGGGAGTTCAGTCATGAACCAGCTAGGCCCCCCGAGACTTAGTCTATGTCCCTTGTGTGACTCAAGTCTTACCCTACGTCAGTCCATGAGCCTGGCTGGGGCCTTGGCGCTGGCGTTGTGGGCGCCCGCTGTTGGGCGGTGACTTCAGGGGCGGCTGCACAGTGACGGTGTTAGAGCCACAGCTCCATTGTAGCCAAGGTCCACAGAAGCAGTGTCAAGTCTCCCGCGACCCTCAGCTGAGGCCAGGGGTCGATCTGAGGGGACCAGTCGATCACGGTGGAGAGCCACAACTCTCCGGCCCGCTTAATCAGTCTCACCACGATAGACCCGCGTCCAGACAGCTTCTCTAAGACATGCATGCGGCCCGACCCACTGGCTAGTGAGTTTTAGAAATGCCTTTCTTTCTCTCGGGCAGTACACCCAAACTTTATCGCGGGTTTGGAACTCCTGGCAGCGACAGCCCGTATCGTAAGCTGCGCTATTGGCGTATTCCAGCTTCACTCATAGCCTGCCTGGCCAGCTTCGTGTACTCCTTTCAGTCTCGTGTAGCTGCTTGTAGTATTCCAGCCCTGGCTTACCTCAATCTCGCTTCGGGCTGAACCAAACACCGTACACAAGTCCACCGGCGTGCGAACATCAGAGCTGCGGTGTGCATTTCGTTGACTCTTGCACGCTGTCGCGATATGCCCACAGCACCAGGGGCAAGTGTAAGTCCCAGTCCTTTAGTCGGCGGTCAGCCAATATGGCCAGCTGCACTGCTAGCGTCCGATTAAACCGTTCCACTAGCCCGCCGCTTTGTGGATGCAGAGGTGTCGTTCTCGTTTTCGGATGCCCATGCGGCTGGCAAACCTCAGCAAACACCTCTGCCTCGAAATTCCGCCCTTGGTGGCTGTGGAGCTCTTCGGTGCCCGCGCGACCGCAGAACATCTCAGTGACCAGTCTGTCCGCTGTCGTCTGGGCGCTCTGATCTGGCACTGCATACGCCTCCGGCCACTTAGTGAAATAGTCCATAGCCATAGTCACAGCAGTGAACATGCAGTTCAACGTCCAGCCTGCATCCCGGCCAATAGAAGTGGCTTCTCAGCCGACGAAGAGTTTTTGCAATGCCGAAATGAGCCGCCCCCACTGCCCCATGTACCTGTTCCAGTACACGGGCTCGTAATCCAGCAGGAACAAGCAACTGTCATGTCAGAAAATGTCAGATTGTCTATCGGGAGCTCGCCAGTGTCTATACAACAGTCCTTGACGTGCTACTATTCCCGGCCACTGTGAATAAATCGCTTTGGTCTCTGGATCGAGTGCTGATCCGTCAGGCCATGGCGGTCGCTGACCGGCTTCGATCCATGACCACACTCGGCCGAGTGTGGCGTCCTCCGATTGCGCCTTCCGGATCTCCTCCCTTGACATCACGTCCTCCAGCGACTGCGCGTCCATGGCCCCAGCTGCCGCTCTGCAGTGCTGTGTTGTGGCGTTGGGCTGCGGTGCGCTGTCTCCGGTCTCTCGATCACTGTAGCTGGTAGCGGAAGGCGGCGAGACGACCTCGGGGTGCTGCTGGCGAGCGTTGACTCTCTCGCTGGCATGAAGCTGGCGGGCGGTGGCTCTCTTGATGGCGCGGCGCTGGCGAGCGTTGAGTCTCTCGCTGGCGTGCTGCTGGCGAGCGTTGACCCTCTCATTTGGCAGCTGGCGGCGTTGAAAACAGCGACTCTCTCTCTCTCTGTCAGCGGTGATGCAGCCTGTAGCCCGGCTGGCCGGGCTCCGGTTGAGCCATACCAGGCTCCTCTCCTCCCTCGGTGGCAGTGCTGGCACTGGTCTGTTGCACCACGGGCGCTTGGACAGGCGTCCGGCGTTACCGGGCGACCAATTCGGTGTCGAATCTCCATGTAAGTAGTCCTGGGCGCCTCCAGCCAGCGAGCCAGCTGGCCCTCTGGTTCTTTAAAGTTCAGCAGCCAGGTGAGCGATGCATGGTCCGTTCTCAGCAGGAACCATTTGCGTAGAGGTAGGTTCGAAAATGGCGCCTGCCACCACCACAGCCAACAGTTCTCTGCGGGTCACACAGTAATTCTTCTCCGGCTCGGTCAAGTGAGTGGCTGAAGTATCGACCACCTGCTCTCGCCCTGCTGCGCCTGCTTGAGAGGGCCCGGCATAGCGCCCGTTGTTGGCGTCGGTGTCCAGGATGAACGGCAGTTGAGGGTCAGGGAAGCGAGCACTGGGGCCTCACATAAGCCCTCGCAGCCGCCCGGAATGCTGCGTCGCCTCTGGCGTCCACTTTCGAAGAGCTGGCCTTTTTGTGCGTTAAGCGATGCAGCGGGCTGGCGACTGTAGCAAAGTCCCGGATGAAACGCCGGTAATATGGCGCCAAGCCCAGGAAGCTCCGCAGCTCAGCACCATCGCGGAACAGGCCAGCGTCTCACCGTCTCCCACCTTAGCTGGGTCGGTGGCCACTCCGGCCCCCCCCGCGACATAGCCCAGGAATCCGGTTTGCCTCGGAACAGGTGGCACTTTTTCAGGTGCAGTTTGAGCCCAGCACCCGTATGGCGTCGAACACCTTTTCCAGATGTCCTGCGGCACGGTGAAGTCTGTTGCATGACACAGGATGTCGTCCAGGTAAACCCGCGCAGCATGTTAGGTGGAATGCCGCCAGGACCGCTCCATCAGCCGCTAAAAGTTCGCTGGCTCGTTGCATAGGCCTAATGGAAGTACCCGGAACTGCCACAGCCCTTGCCCGATGGTAAACGCTGTCTTCGGCCGAGCTTCCAGGGCTAGCTCAATCTGCCAGTAGCCACTCGCGTAAGTCCAGCCGCTAAACCAGCAGGAGCCGGCAATGCTGTCCAGGCGCATCGTCAATGCGGGGGAGTGGGTAGGGAGTCTTTCCGGGTTACCTGGTTGAAGCCCGAAGTCAACACAGAACCGCCCGCAGCGATCCATCTTCGGACCAGTACAGCCGGGCGCATTCCAGGGACTACTGCTTGGCTCTATCACTCCTGCGGCGGCCATTTCCTTGATCTTTTCTTCAGCTGCTTGTCGTTTGGCGAGCGGTAGCGATGAGGCTGGTCGAATGGGCCTGGGCAGTACCCGCGCGATGTGTCGGCTCGCCACACCGGTGGCATCCGTCTCCGCTGGCCAGCCTCTTCCACTTTCGCGTGGGCGTTGTGTCATGTTCTGCCACGTCACCTCCAGTTCCTCCTTGTCTTCCTCCATCGATGTCTGGCGTGCGCAATGCCCGACTCTGTTGTGCGGAAGATGTTTTCCCACCGTTCGGCTTCGAGGGCAGCGGATAGCGAGCTGGGGTGCTCAGGAAGGTGTTCTTTTAGCGCTCTGGGTGGATGCCCCATAGCATCGAACACTTCCAGTGCCATCTCTTCATGTAGACCCTGGCTGTACGTTGGGTAGCCCCGCCGGGCATACAGCTGCAGGTCAGTCGCGAACTTGCCCAGTCTCTCGCCCTTGTATCGCCATCTGGAAGCGAGTTGTTCTCTGGCATCACTGATGAAGATTCTCTGGCCGAATGCGTCGTTGCAGAGCTGCTTCGATTGCCGGTCCAGCTTACTCCGCCCGGTGGCAGGTCTTCTAATACTTGTAGCGCTTCCCCCAGAGCTACGCGCCACCTATGCGCCCGTTCTCTCCGCCGACCAGCCATTCAGCTCGGCTGCCAGCCGGACCTGTACCAGGTATGTCGCCAGCGGCCTTTCGCCATTGTAGTGGGGCAACTTTACTGGGCCCAGCAGGTGGCCATGGGAGAGCGCGCTGTTGAAGAGCCGTCTTGGCAGGAAACTCATCATTGCCAGGGCATCAGTTGCAGCTTTCTCCTCCCGTCCAGTAGGGGTCATCATCCCACTTCTGACACCAATGTAACAATCTTGGAAAGTTGTCTCAGAATGGTTTTATTGGTTACGCACCAAAAGACACGGACGTCCTTGTACAGGCAACACAAAGGAGGTCAATTAAACAAGCACGATACACAAACAGGGTAGTCACATACAATACACGGGGTAAACACATGAGGACAACATAAGGAAAGACTATACCAGCTAACACATACATGACAAGGTAAACGCAATTACTCATACTAAAACCAACATCAACATTACACACACACACATACTGCACAGCATTATGGGAGTTCAGTCATGAACCAGCTAGGCTCAGTTCACTACAATACAAAACATTATTATTATTATTATTATTTGTGTGTGGCCCGCTGGCCAATTTTCAAAACCCAATGTGGCCCTTCAGTCAAAAGTTTGGACACCCCTGGACTAACGATTACAGTAAAACTCATGAACCGCGAAGCAGAGCTTAAGTGGCTAATGGGAAAGCGTTAGGAGGATTCCCGGTGGGGCGTTTTCCCAAATATTAACAAAGTAGCATGCACAAAACATTTGTTTGGAAGTTTGGAAGTTGCAGTCAAATCTATATTTGCAGTAATTTAGGGGAGTAAATGTGAGGGGAAGAATTTGGGTGAGCCAGATAGCAAGTCCAATTTGTTTAGGGAAAAAATATTTTTGTCAGTAAAATTAATTAATAATCGTGATAAATAATCGTGATCTCAATATTGATCAAAATAATCGTGATTATCATTTTGGTCATAATCGTGCAGCCCTAATCCATTGGTACCAAGTATGTTGATCCTTCTGGCTTATGAAAACAGACGAAGTGACTGCAAAATAATACAAAAACCAACTGCACACCCATTACTCTCGTTTGAATTACTCGCGGACCTGTGATCAGATAGATATGCCACGCATGTCAGATGAAAGAGGAGACACAGAGCTATCATTTGATACCAAGTACATCCTTCTGGGTTAACAGACGAAGTGACACAAAATTATAACTTCATATATAGCTCGACTTACCTCACGTTTTTTTCTGTTTTTGTGGCAAAGCATGTTTATAATCCAACGCTATTGTGTGTTTCTTTATGGCAAAGAATGTTCATAATCCGGTTTTCAGATCCTAGCAAATTCCTGCATGGCATCCAATTCAAGGCTCACATTGAATCCCAATTTGTTCCACAAAGAAACACCTTTTTTGCCTTTACTTTGTTCATGGCAATGCAGTAAAAAGTTGTAGAGAATCATGAGTGCAGACAGGCTGCGCTAACTACGTAAACTTCCGGGTCAAGTCAGGTCAGATCGCCGTGTTACAGATATGGGCGCAGAAAGGTCATTTTTAATCACTAAATAAAAAAATGGCATTTATTTCTGTAAGGCGCACACATGGCCGGATTATCATGGCCCTGGGCACAAAATCGGAATGTGCCCCCCTCCCTCCCCACATGCACGCCCGCACACAGTTGCCTGATGGTACGCACAGTGTGTATGGCTGTACACCTGCAGGCACGCACTCACTAACCCCAAAGCTAACCTGTAGGTTACAGCAGCTGTGAGAACCACCGTTGGGCTGCTAAGAAAGACTTTGTTGTAGTTTCTAGATGATACAAACACAAAATTAATTTCTGTCAATTAAACCTCTTATCAGATTTATTCATGGGTATCCTCATTTATTGTGATGTCGAAGTTCCATGATAGTGTTTGTTTCATGCATGCAGTGTGTGGTTTGGATGAGCCAGAGCTTGCCTGTCTTCAGCTTAAAGTTTCTGTCCAAAATTGTGTGAAAAATGATTAACTGCAAAAAAAAAAAACCCTGAACCCCCGAATTTTTGTAGCCTACCCTACTTAAGGCAATGGTACGCTCCCACGTCTGCGTCCCGCGCACACGGCACTGGTGAGCGCGTGACGAGAATTGCATCATTTTTACAGCATGCGTGTCTTTGAGTCGACCGAAATTCGTGTTAAAGTGACACATAGACTGCACATGTGTGAAACGGAACTGCTGTAAACACTCCCCTCCAGTAGGTGGACCACATAGAAGAACACTTAAACCTAGAAACAAACCTAGACAGAAGAAGACTTGTTTGGTTACCATAACGACGATGGAGCAGAGAGCGCCTGTCCTCAGCTTGTCTGGCTTTGAGTTACGTGAGACACCAGACATGGAGTCAACTTAGACCGATTAAAGCCACAATCCACAGATACATTCTTTAACATTATATTTAACGGTCACTTTACCATCTATGATGTAGAACCCAAAGTATTTCAAGAGGACATAATTATCTGTCTGCTGGCCGTTCTGTGCGTCACCTTTGATTGTCGAAACAGTGTGGCTGCATGGGCTCATTGTGGCTACTGGCTATTATATTGGCTTGATTTGGTCATGAGCCCTGGATCATATAGCGCTGAATGAGATGGCAAACAATAAAATAAAACTAATCATAGACTGTAGAAATGCGATACACAATAAAAACCGAATAGTTTATTTATAGTTCGACTACGGATATTTCACGTCATGTTCGAATAATTGACAGCCCTCCATGCATAGAGAGCTGACATGACTTCGGATTAAATGCATCTTTTAAAAATGAGCGTAGCCTAGCACCTATTACTGAACAATGCTGAAATCAAATTGCGAAACCCAGAGCCATATAAAGGTATCTATCTACAACGCTCAGGCGAAACCCAGTAACACTTGCTGATCGAGATGCATTCTCGTCTGTTCCGTATACTGCATTATCAATAGTGATTATAATAATAAAGGGAATGTACCTCTCCCAGGTGCAATCATTATCACCTAGCCTACTCCTGAACAATGCTGAACTCAAATCTCGCCTGTCAACACCGGATAATGCATTATCATAATAATAATTGAAGGAATAACCTAGGCTACCTCTCGCTCTAAATACACCCATTATCACAGTGAGACATTATACATTATGAACACAAATATAGTTACTTCAAAACTTTTATTGACACGTCATATTTACAGGTTTTTGGTTCATACTTTTTGGTATGAGGCAGGTGTGAAGACTCAATACAAATTTAATTGAGGACATCTGTACGCACAACTCTTTCTTCCCATGCTGTGCTTAGAAAAATGTCTTTACTTTGTATCGCACCAATATTGCTGCCCTCGCAGCACCGAGTCACTTAGCTATAGGCTAAGTAGCCTAATAAGCAAGTAGGCTAAGCTAGTCTCTCAGCTATACCAACAGGTGTGCTGTGTGTGTTCTGGTGGATGATAAATGGAGCGATGCGATGGGCCAGCTTTAGCCTGGGTGTTCCCATGCTGCCTTGCGCGCGATTTGATTCACGCTGCTAAGGCAGCCTGGAGACCATGGAGCAAATTTTCGCCTGAGATAGGGGACCAATCACAGAACAAGGGGGAAAGCAAGACGATGATGAGCTATGCACAGACGCATTTGATAGACATCCGTGGCACCCAATAAACGGATCTGGGCATTTTTTTCAAATACGAGAAAATTAACGTTTGGTTCCCAGACCACGTCTCATTGAGAAGTGGTGGCGCTAGCCAGGCTAGGCCAGCTTATCAAACTTCCCAGCAGACAGGTGAACGTACTCGTGGTGCTTTTTCCTTCATCAGCTCTTCCTTCGTCCTCCCTCGCACATCACACGTTCTTCTTTTCTTCAGGCGTTTCAGGATTCTTTGGTGGTCGTGTCCTACTTTCAGGCTCGACGTACCGCCCCCAGTTGGTGGGGCAGAGTATCACAGTTAATCCGTAGTGTGCAGGCGCTAACCTTAACGATTTAACGCGCATTCAGGACAGCAGAAGTTGGAGTATGCTTCACGTCCACGGCAAAAATGACGCACGTCTTGGACACACGCAAATGTGACGCACGACCATACCAGAGCCTTTAGCCTACAATTCCTAGGCTATACTCGAGATGTCATTTTAGCTAACGTGGTTAGAAGTTTCTCGGATGCAATTGAGCAGTTAGTCCAAACTTCATCAACCCACAAACATGAAATTTACTTCTGTCAAATCTTTTGAAAGGGAGAGACACTAAATTACGTTTTCAGTGTAGGGTAGTAAGCACACGCAAAATGTAGTGGCTTTACGCACAGAGCAAGCGCATTCTGCCTGGTACAGATCACAATCTAAAGCAGACAAGGCTTACATGAAAATGACGCACGTTTCGACCAGAGACGAAGCTAAAGGTGAAGATATCTATCTCCTGTTACTGGATTAGCAGGTAAAACGGGACGTGAGAGTGCCACCCTCATCGATCGCCTGAGTCAGGGTCGCCTGCAGGAATGAATGCTATGCACACTAATCTACACTACAATCACGCGATTTTGGACAGAAACTTTAAGCTGAAGACAGGCAAGCTGCACGGTCTGGCTCATCCTAACCACACACTGCGTGAAACAAACACTATCATGGAATTTGGACATCACAATAAATGAGGATACCCATAAATAATCTGCACTGATAAGAGGTTTAATTGACAGAAATTACTTTTGTATGTGTAGGCGATCATCTAGAAACTACAACAGAGCCTTTCTTACCAGCCCATCGGTGGTTCTCAAAGCTGCTGGAACCTACTGGTTGTGCTTTGGGGTAGTCTGTCTGGCGATGCGGGTGGCACCTATGGAAGCATATGTATAGCTTAATTCAAATGAGAATGCAATCTGCAATATGCAATTCAAAAAGACATTACATTATGCAATTGCCAATTCATTATGCAATTTAATATTGCAATTTGCAATAATTTCCAACAAATTGTATTTTAATCTGCAAAGTGACAATGCAATCCTAAAATCAATTTGAATGGCAATTCGATCTGTAATCTGTCAAGTCACTCGTCAAGGCGGGAATTAGGCTACGTCACTTCCGTGATTACGTCTTACCCAGGTAGCGTTTGCAATGGAGGAGTTTGCAGCTGCACTAAGGTCTCTGGCCGACAGACCCGGCTGTAGAGTACAGTGACAGAGGGGGCATTTGCGATTTTTATTGGGGGGAGGGGGGAGTGTTGGTGGCGCAAACATGTTCCCGAAGCACTTTTGAATTTATTTCCTCAGCATATTAGGTCATATCATAGATTATTATAATATGGCCATTATTTGAACAGTGAAAATAATAATAAAAGAGTTTTTGAACTTTAATGTCACTAATGCTGATTATTCAATGATTCTTTTGAATTTAAATATTTAAAATACTTTCACGGCAAAAATTCTATCTGCGATTAATATAGATTAATTAATTACAGAGTATGCTGACAGCCCTTTTATGTTTTAGCCTATGTTAGCCTACAGCAGGAATAGTGCCTGGCATGTGGGGGCGTGGCATCACGATGGTTGCTTCCCTTCCCATCAGAGACGGTTGATAAAGCGAGACGATTCATAAGAGGGTAAATTCTGGCACGTTGTGATGTGGGGTTCGAAGCTGTCACACCTATTTAGGAGTCTAGCGGGAGGTCCAGTTTCGATGTATTCCTATGGGAGAAATGAACATTTTCACGGAATATGACCAATCCCTTACGGCTCCTACACACAGCTGTGTGCATTGCGTTGCTGAAGAAGCATCCCATTCACTTTACATGGGCTCACGTCATCCGTTGCCGAACTGAATTGTGGGTCCGTTGCGTCGCATTTCTCCCGCCGCTCGCGTTGAGAAGTTCAGCTGTTGCTGCACCGACAGACGGCACCAGCCAATCAAGCCAATCGACTGACAGCACCGACCAATCAAATTACGGTTATACTTCAAGTCATTTGCATAGCTACCGTCAGGAACACCCACTGGCATGCGTTGCTGTGTGTAGGAGCCGTTAGCCCTACATTCAGCAATGTAAGTTTTGAACCCATTTTCTAGAAGCCACATGTCTCCCTAACATTCCGACATTGAAATTGTATTTTCCAACGAAACAAATAAAGACAAAAATAGCTTTGTTCGTGATCTGTCACTGTCTCCTCAAAGCTCTGTTGCACAGCCACCTGTTCTCAGAGGCTCTAGACTCAGAGATGGTTGATAAACTAACCTAACATATTTTTTGCTAGAACTAGTAGACTACTAGCCTAGAAATCTAGACGCACCCTAGCGGCGGCAAATTAATTTGCTCAGCCTGTACGTCTAGTAGCAAACCATAGGAATTTCTATTGGCTAACACCGTGGATGTTATTCAATCACAGCGCTGTATTTTGTTAGAGAGTCTTAAGGCGGGCTTAACAGGATAACGACAGTCCTGCGACGGTGAACAACAAGGAAGGTGGCTATGGCTTAACGAAGATGTTGTTTGAATCGGGCGTTGGCGTCAACTTTGGAGGAGTTGGACTTGTGCTTTTCTTTGAAAGTTGAGCAACACAATGCACTTAAGTCATTCCTTTCGAAGAAGGATGTATTTGCCGGTTTGCCGACCGTCGTAGCGCTGGCCTATTGCATGCCTAGGCAGTTTGAAAGACAATTCTCTGCCCGCCCCTTGGATTAAGCGAGGTGAATGGCTCGATTCCATACTATACATTTCAATGATATAGGATGGCCCGCCAGGCTAGTAGACTACCACAAAGTTGCTGAACATATGTTATTTCAGGTTTGTTTGCAACAATATATAAGTTTAACCAAAGTTCTTAGCTGCTAGCTAGCTAGCGAACATTCCCATTCACTTTCCGTTTACTGTGCTAACGTTAAGCTAGCTAGCTCGGTTAACAGGGCAAAATGAAATTATTCATTCCGTGTTCGAAAGAGTGTTTCATTGGCATCACACACAAACAATGACTGTAAAATAGTATACAAAATGATATGTTATTATTGCTTATAAACTTATATGTTATTATTGCTTATTCAGGGAAAAGTTTATGTTTTGACACGCCTATTTAGGAGTCCGGAACTAGTGCCATTTCGTTCCATTGGTGAATCGTCTTATGATTCATCTTAGTTAACTATAGAATCTTTGTTCCCATTGTGATGTCTATCAACCCTACACAACCCTAACCAGTAACACCAGAACATAGTGGCTGTATATGAGCAAAGTTAGCAGTAATAGTCAGATGTTCGTTATAAGACAAAATCAAAATAACATAAAATTGCAAAACTGTCACTATCACTGTTTAAGTTTGATGACCATCAACAATACAGTATTCTATTTTGTAGTTTTTGAATAGTTCTTGCATGCTGCTCTTTCTTACATGTCTTTTCAACTTTCTGTCTTTGTTACAGTTTATTTTGCTGCAAAACCCCAGACTAAGCTGAAAAGGAATACTAGGCTACTTAATAATAATTGGAGTTACAGCAGGTTATTCCTACTATCATAAAAGTTAAATCAGTTTACAATGCCCCAAGAAGAAGCTTACTCCACTCTCATGCATGGTATAAAGGAGCTCACATTTAAAGGGCCGCCAGTACCCAGTAAGCTGCTGCTGAATGGTCATCATGCGTTTCCTTTAGCTGTGAATGCCCAGGATCAGGTCATTATAGCTGCCTCATGCTATGGCCTTGGCCGTATTGTGGTAATGGGGCATGAGGCGTACCTTCAAGACTTCCCAGACCTAGTTAACAATGCCCTGGGTTGGCTTCAACCGTCATCTGGGAGGCCTAAAGTAGGTGTCAATTCCAGCTGCCAGGCCATTGTGGGAAATCTCTCTTCTTGTGATACAGAGGTCTGCCAATTCAGAAGTGATCTTGGAGTCTATATCTCAGATGCTTATAATATAGATCCATTTGCTGAAAAGATGGTGAGTTTCCTCAAGGAAGGAGGAGGGGTTCTTATTGCTGGCCAGGCCTGGCACTGGAACCAGATACATCCCCATGAAAATATACAGCACCATTTTCCGGGTAACAAAGTGTCTGGTGTGGCTGGTATTTTCTTCACTGAGCACTACGGGCCACATGGATCTGTGACTGTGCTATCGCAGATGCCTTCCAGTTGGTCTGCAATGTAAGTATGGGTTTTTGTGCAGTATTGCTATATAGTTTGAAGATTTGATCATACAATTATGTCTCAAATGCTACATGTTCGATTTTTTACACACTAGCTGGGTTTCCATCCAACTTTTTCATGCACATTTTTTACCATTTGAATAGGAAATCGTGTCTGGAAACTTGGAATAAGCATAACATTTTCGGAGTGTCTATTTACACCCCTGGTACCAATAGACTTGGCCACACAGCTGGGCCCAGTTCCCCGAAAGCATCTTAAGCCTAAGAGCGTCGTAAAGTCCCTCTTACGAACGCCTTAAGATTTGCCGACTGTTTCCCGAAACCATCGTAGCTTAAGAGCGTCGTGAAAACACTCGTAGATCTACGAGTGCTCCAGAGTACTCGTTACTGGCTAAGAGCGTCTTAACGCATATGCCTCAGTGGAGTCACCCGCAGGAAGATCAGTGACATTACATGTGTCTATGTAATGTCACAGATCTTCCTACTGGTGACTCCACTGAGGCGTGTGCGTGAAGACGTCAGCAAATAAAATCCGCTGCATAACTAAACTGACTTCACTTGTGTGAGTTAATATATGTTCTTAGGTAGGCCTAGGTGGTTGGTGCAGGAATCATTCATACCAATGTTGTTAAAGTCATAGTGTGTTGCAGGGAAAAAAACATTGTCCTATATTACGATCGGCCAATATATATAATTATATATATGTAAAAAAAAAAAAAAAACAAACACAAAACAGGCAACAGGAGAATGTGACAGAGAACCAAATATGAAGGGAGAGATTTGTGCAGACGGTGTAGGAGAGAAGTTGGAGGGGCAGTGGCAAAAGCAACATAGGGAGGATGCGAAGTGTGCTGGTGGTGATTGGTGACACTGTGACTGTGGGGAAAGGAGCAACCCAAAACATTAAAAAAGTCCTGGATCACGTCACGACGGGCCTCAAAACCAGCCATGTAGTGCTGAGGTTGGTCGTCCGGATCACGGCCCCCCTCATCAGCCTCAGCCTCCTCCTCGTCTGGACAATCCGGCGCAGGGCCTTCGCCGGACTGAAGAGGAGTCCCCCGGCTGATTTGTGGACACACTGGAAGCGCAATTTCCACCGCCCGATGGTGCGTTCCACCACACTTCTGGCCAGACGATGGGCCTCATTGTAGGCACGTTGATGGTTGTCCTCAGGGTTGGCCACAGGTGTGAAGAGGTATGGCCAGAGGGGGTACCCACTGTCGCCGAGAAGTCGCCACTCACCCCTCGACGCAGTTGCCTCCCGACCAACAGCGGACTCCCTGAAAACAAAGGAGTCGTGCGTGCTGCCCGGCCATCTCGCCACAACGTCAAGGATGATGCCCCGGTGGTCAACCACACCAGTTGGCAATTGATGGCCGCGTACCCCTTCCTGCAGATATAGATGTGACCATCATTGTGGGGTGTCAGTATGGGCACTAACGTGCCATCCACCACTCCGGCCACCTGAGGAATTTGATGCTCTCGGAAGAAATGCCCCTGGATCGCCGTCATCTCCTCTCTGGTGGGAAAGTGGGCCGAGCCAACTTCTCCTCCTCCAGTGCCACCTGTCGAGCCAGCAGGTCCAACTTGGCCCTCTTCATATATAGCACCTGCTGCTGGTACTCGGCATCCCACTTGGACGCCTCCCTGGTCAGGCCACACAGCTCCCTCAGCACGGCCAGCTTCTCCCTCTCCAGCTGCACCAGGTCCTGGCTGCACTGGCAGCAGGAGTGAGGGGGCTCCTGGGTTCCTGGTATGGGGGTAGTGGCTCCGTCGAGGTCCCTGGCTGTGGATCTATGCCCCCCCATCACATCGACCCCCCCAGGGATGCACGATGATGCAGTTGTCCCCAGGATACCCAGGGCCGTCTCCTCCTCGGGGGTAAGGGGAGGTGCAGAGCTACTGCCTCCACCTGTTGCTATTTGTTGCCTAATCGCAGCTGCCTTTTTTTTGGCCAAACTGGCAAAGTCCTGCCACTTCTTTCAGAGATCTACTCCAGATCGCCTGGTCCCTGACACAGCGGCCATATTCTCCGCTATTTGTGCCCACACCTTCTGCTTTTGCAGGTTGGTGTGGGCACCTTTGAAGCGGTCAAAGATCACACCTTTGTGCGCCTCTATCTCTTCTATGAGGAGACGCACCTCATCGGGCCTGAAGCTCTGTTTACGTCTTCTGTCCATTTTGATTGTGGCCATTATATAGACAACTCATCTCACGTGAGCAATTACAAAGAAGGATGTAAAAGGACATGTGATAACGGAGATATGCGTTAATTTCAGAAGGAAATTACTGTTTTATTTAGGACACTTCCTTCCGTAGACACGTGTCTTCCGCCTACGAACAGAGTCGCAGTGCTGATATATTCAGCACTGCTTCGGTGGACAGTTCCCCTTAAGAGCAGTGCACGCGCGTTCACACTACGAGCATGTTCAGGAAACAGTCGGAGAAACCAAACGAACGACCGTAAGATGAATCGTAGAAAACCCTCTTAAGAGCGTGCCATTGTACCAGGGGTACAAATAGCCTTACCCTAACATTTTCTATTGCAATAGAGGTGGACAGGTTAATTCTAGACTTCCTTAAGGTATAATGTGACTATGATGGAAATTACCATATTCTGATAATTTCATGTTTGTTGCAATAGACCTCTCCGGAATAAGTCCCGCCTCCGAAACAGCCGTGTCCACCTAACTTCCGGGCGTCGAATGTCTATGGGAAATAACATGGCGTTTCGAAATATCATACCTGTCAAACATCTGTAGGTGGCGAAGTAGAAAAAAATGGTGGGCCGATTGGCCTAGACACTTCTGCCATCTAGTTTCCACTGGATTTTTTGATTGTCGGTGCCGTTAAAGTAGAAATATATCAGTAAGAAGCACTAAGCTAACGCACGCTTCAAACGCTGCGATTCCCCAATCAAGGTTGCATAGCAACGGCAATGTTTCATAGTTTGTCTTCACCGAAATGGAGTTCGTAGCACCAGAGCCGGTCTACGGGGGTGGCACTAACCCTGCGTGAAATCATCATGTTTGATAGGTTGTTAATACATTCTGAAAATGTTACTGTTCTGATCAAGGTCATGCAACATAAAGCTATCGACTCAATACGACCCTGCCTCTGATTCCTAGTCTGCTTATCATTATCTGTTTTTCGTGAGAAAAAAAATCTCATCTCGTCATGTCTTTAGTGGCTTTGTCGGCAATTTCTTTCTTTTTCAAATATCTCAATAACAGCCAACAAACTCGCACAGTCAAACCAAAGTTAAGTCATGTTGAAAAGAGGCTGAACCTTGCAAACGATTTACATTTATAGACCACTGAAATCACGCATAAATCACACGTGAAAATGACCATCACGTTAGGTTGTGAGCAAGATCTAACACACTCCTCCGCCCGCGTACATTGGAACTAGCTCCCGGTTAGCATTAATAATCGTTTACTACTTTAACGGCACCGACAATCAAAAAATCCAGTGGAAACTACAGTAGATGGCAGAAGTGTGTAGGCCAATCGGCCCACCAGCTTTTTCTACTTTGTCACCTACAGAGTTTGACAGGTACGATATTTCGAAACGCCATGTTATTTCCCATAGACATTTGACGACCGGAAGTTGGGTGGATACGGATGTTTCGGAGGCGGGACTTATTCCGGAGAGGTCTATTTTATTGCAAATTTAAGAATATGGCAAATAAAACAATTTGACTTCTTTAATGTACATAATGGTTTTACCCTATTTGCACAGGGCTTTAGAAGGATCCTATTCCACCCTGATGCATGGAATACAGGAGATCACCTTCAAAGGGCCACCAGTACCCAGTGAGCTGCTGCTGAATGGTCATCATGCGTTTCCACTGGCTGTGAACGCCCAGGATCAGGTCATCATAGCTGCCTCGTGCTATGGCCTTGGCCGCATAGTGGTGATGGGGCATGAGGCGTACCTTCAAGACTTCCCAGACCTAGTTAAGAATGCCCTTGGTTGGCTTCAACCCTCATTTGGGAGGGCTAAAGTAGGTGTCTATCCGACCTGCCAGGCTGTTGTTGGAAACCTCTCCTCCTCCTCAATTGATGCAGAGGTCTGCCAATTCAGAAGTGATCTTGGAGTCTATGTTACAGATGCCTATCACGTGGGTCCATTTAGTAAGGAACTGGTGAATTTCCTCAAGGAGGGGGGAGGGGTCCTTATTGCTGGACAGGCCTGGCACTGGCACCAGGTGCATCCTCAAGAAAATGTTCTGCTGAACTTCACTGGAAACAAGGTGTGCAGTGTGGCTGGTATTTATTTCACCGAGCACTGTGGGTCACATGGACAGACAACTGTCCCACCACAAATTCCCCTCCGATGGTCCTTTAAGTCGTAAGTATCTTCATCATTTCTTCTTGGCCTAGTATGTGTAATTTAATTTTTGAACATGAGATAGCCTTGTTGTATTTTCTCCCAATCCAGGGTGAAGGGATATTTAAAAGAGGACCTTGACGTGCTGCTGGATGGAGTCTCGGAATTTGATATTCGTGATGATGCAGTACCTTCAGAGGTCCTCGTTCATGGCCCACTAGCATTCCCCATTGCCACCACACCTGACAGCAGGGCCTTCTTGGCCGGATCTCACTATGGGCAGGGTCGTGTCATCATTGCCACCCACGAAACATATCTGAGTCACAAACCTTTGTCCCGCTTCTTAATAAATGCTGTGCTCTGGCTGGACAAGGGACGCAAGGGTCTTGTTGGTGTTTCACCTAAGCTAAGAGGAGCAACAAATCTTCTGAGCAGGTCGGGTCTGCAGTGCCAGGTGACTGACTTCAGTGACCGCAGTGATGATCTAAGTGTCTATGTTTGCACCTCATACAGTGATGACCATTGCAATGAAATCCAGAGGTTTGTTGCTGAAGGAGGAGGACTCCTAATTGGTGGCCATGCCTGGTACTGGTCCAACACCAATATTGCCGAAAAAACACTGATTAGATACCCTGGCAACCACATTCTCAACCAGATGGGTCTTTCCTTTCTGCCGTGGACGGTAGAGGGAGGATTGTATGAAGCTCAATCAGGACGTGAATTCTTAGAAGCGTACCAGTTCCGTCAATTTCTGCAACTTGTTTCCAATAATTTAGCTCAGAACCAAAGTTTCAGTGATGATCAGCAAGAATGTCTGAAAAAGATGGAAAGAGACTATGTTAATTACCTCTCTATGTCTGCTCATGACTGTGCCTCCTACTCTTCAGTGCTGGAGATGCTAACAGACTTAGTGAAGACAGGTAAAGTCCCACAGGTATGTGAAAGCTGCCCAGTTAGAAATGTTGAAGACCGTCTGCTTCTTGGAGTTGCCCAGCAGGTGTGTAAACATTGTCCAGATCCGGAAGCTCTCTTGCCCTACATCATCAAGGATATCCCTGCTCTTGTAACTGTCAGTAACAGCACTGTGGCCATCAGTGCTAAAACAGGAGGTTAGTCTAATCACAGCTCATAGTTTGTAGTTCTATGTTCTATGATGTATTGAAGGAGATATATTTCTTATTGTTTTTTTAACACAAATTACAAATTATAGGACATAAGTGGTGAGAGCTCATTTTCGATGAAAGCTTACAATGACATGAAATAGCAAATAAGCAAGTGACGGAAGAACTATTCATGAGCACTTAAAAGCAACTTTTCAATTAAAGGGCTGAAAGCAGCGTTACTCATGAAGACTTGCTCCTCCTGTAGAAGAATGTTGCACATGCAAAATGATAGACAAAGTATAGATGGTATAGTTTGTGGAGTTTTTTTGTTTGATTTGGCATTGAGTATGACATAATTTGAAACAACTGTAGCCAAATGAACTGTAGAAATGCCAAGTGGTAATAATGTATGCTTGCCTCTCTATTTGGTGACCCTATGGCAGATGTCAAAGAATGGATCAGCACTGGTCTGTACCTGTCCCCTGGTATGAGGACAAATATCAAGTTTCCCTCAAATATTGTGGGTAAAGGTTGGAAGGTGAGACAAAACAAATCCTGTCTTTTCTACCCCTATTAAAACTTACTGTAATGATTTAAGATACTGTGTCATATTACTATTTATTACACGGCTCTTCAGAGTGCTGCAGAAAGTTCCATTCACATGAATGGGCCTTCCCAACGTTCGGGCCTATGTTAAATCTATATAAATCACCGGCAAAGTATATAATCACTGCTGTCAATGACAATGGGTTGATTAACGTCTTTCATATCCCTCCGCAAGAATTCCGTTCGCTTATTGCAATGGAATTTCATTGAAAGGGAAAGTAAGCTAGTAAGACGTTGCCACGCAACACCTGAAACTGTCAAGTTCTATATGTGGCGAACTATTTATTTTATCAGCGGAAGACACGAAACGGTAGCAAAATCATTTTTAAAGATACATGTTTTAGATTTCTTTTTTCGTTTTGGCAAGTAGCCGTGTAATAAGCGGGATAATGTATTGTCCGCCGGTAATTATCAGAAAATAAGTCCCTTCAGTTGGGGTTCTGTTCTCCCTGTCGGGACTTATTTTCTGATAATAACCGGCGGACAATACATTATCCCTTACTTATTTAATACTTATTATTTCATGTATATCTTTATACATGTATTCATTTAGCAGATGCTTCTATCCAAAGCGACTTACATAATGTGACAGTTATATTACAAGGGCCATTGTCCCAGGAGCAACTTGGGGTTAAGTGCCTTGCTCAAGGGCGGTGGAAGCCGGGAATTGAACCCACAACTTTTCAGACTACTGTGAGTGGTTTGTCCTGGAGGTTTTGCGTTTATCGTTTGAGGCGTGCGCTATCAAAAGCTTCCTGCACCCTACTGCGGTGTAGGCTGTCAACAATATCGCAAAAGATACCGTATACAATTCTCACAAAACTTGTTGGAAAGGTGTAGCATTGTCTAAGGAAACCCCATTAATTTTTGAAGCTGATCAGACTTAAAGGTAACTTTGAAGCATTTTCCATATTGTAGCCTATTTTCTCGCAATGATAGCGAAAGTGAATTGCGAGAAAATTGAAGTGAATTATTTGAATTTGTGCGTGCCTGTGTCATTCATTTCTTTCACATGTCTTACAACATAAATAATGCATTCATATGCTAGTAGTAGTCAGAAATGAACCGGTTTATAAGCCTCTTAGAAATGGCTGTTGCATCTTGCATGTTACATTTAGATGCACACTCAATCGCGCATCCATGCAGGCAAAACGTAGCACTCAAATGTGGCGACGGCACAAAAGTTGAAAAAACTTTGTCACAACCCGGTCCAGAAGCCTCGTTTCCTAGCCTGTGACTTGAGATGCCTTTGCTGCTTCGGTCCGGGTTTTCCTTCTGCCTTGGCTTTTGGTTGACTGACAAGGGAGGCTTCCAATCATCTGTGTTTGCTCTGCTACACCTGCTGCCACTCTCCTCGTCAGCCATGGCTTTTAAGCCATGCCATGTGGAACACTCTTTGCCAGATCGTCACGTCTTTCAGTGTGGATTCTTGCGTTTTCTCATGTTCTTGCTGGATTTACTGTTTTTTGACTAAGGATTGTTTTTGGACTTTGTGATTTTGCCTGAACCTTTTTGGAAACCTTTGCTTGGACTTTGCTTGCTCTTTGTTACTGACCTCTGCCTATTCTGACACGTGAGTCTTGCCTAGCCCCTTTGCTTAACTGCCTGCGGCCTACCTGTGTACCGAACTCTGCCTGTTTTTGCCACTCTGGAGATCTGCTTGAGCCCTGCCTGTATGCTGCCTGTGCTTTTTTCGCCTACTAAGTTGACTCTGCCTACCAAGTGGTTTTGCCTGGCTGCCTATTTTTGTGTTCTTCAACATTAAAACCTAATTAACCTTTAATCAGCTTCTAAGTCTACTTTTGGTTCCACAGTCCCTTACCTAGCCTCACCGGCCCTGACACTTTTACAATGGCGGTGATGGCCTACAGTTAATGTGAATCGCGGACATTAACCAAAGAAAGGAATTTCCACCTCCATTCACCAAATAAAGGCTGTGTTTCTCCATTTTAACACAAAAAGTAATTTCTGTCAGAAACCAGCCTATAATGCATAGGGTAACTTGAGGTGAGTCAGACAGAAGAGGGACCTGTCTTAGTAGCCTATATTGAATCTCATCCCTTTCAAACAACCTTAAAATTGTGTGATTAGCCGCCAGAATAATAAAATCACAAATACAAAATATGATTGGGCTAGGTCCAAACCTATGAGTAAGCATTTAGTGTAATATAGAGGTTATCAAAGATACTCTAGTTTGTATTTTCTTTTAAAATATACATTTTGGAGACAAATGGAGTCATACCACAGGTCTATATCCAGGGATGGATTATTGAATGGGCCTACTGGGCCCAAAAGCTCAGGGGGCCCTGAAGCTGTGTGAAGTTGCTTCTCCGCCCTTCTCTTCTATTTCCACAAAACTGAAGTCGTCATAATATAAAGGGTCTTTTTTTTTTAAAGTCTTCCGGGGAAGTATGCCCCTGGGCCCCCCTATCTTAACAGGAGAGGGTTTTTTTGCATCTATGCCCAGGGGTTCATAATTCATCCGTGCCTATGTCCGTCAAAAGTTTGGAATATCCTAATTGACTGACTTAACTAATGACTTGTTTGTGATTTTAATAATATTTTTGCATGGCAGGAAATGTATTGAAATTCTGTTATTGAAATTCACACTGCACCCCCAATGTTGACATCATGGCTACGGCCTTGAATCTGTTCTACATCCGTCCCCCAGGTGCAGATTGGCTGCCAGACTGACAATATTCAGCTCTTAGATGAGTGGAAACGAGCACCAGTGGTGTTTGAATGTTTCCCTGTGGACAGTAACACAGTGCAGGTGTGGAATCTCTGGGGAGGTCTTATCTACTTTGTTGCCCAACCAAAATGTCAAGTGGATGGTGTGGAGATATTGGTGGAAAAGGCTGTTCGAGCACCATACTATAAATCTGGTAGGGTTGGAGTGCCTATACCATCACATTTTTAGGACCTGTAACTGAAACAGGATTTTATTAATCTTCATATGTTGACAACATTGACTTTAGTATATTGTTTCTCCTGGTAACTGAAAGCATTACATGGCACACAAAATTATGAAGTTTCTTAATCAAAGTGAGATATAAGGCATGTCCGAATAAAATGCTCCCTTCTAAAATATCTTTGTTTTTACGCATTTTAAAGGCAGTGTAGATGTATCCTTCACGTTGCATTCAACGTCCAAAATTCGATCTAGTTATGATCAGCTGAAATGTAATTGGCAACAGCTGACAATTTTATTTTTAAAAGCTGTGCAGGCAAATGTTAGGGTTGTTTTTACTGTAGAGTAGCTAGCTGATGGGGAGGAAATATTCACTGATATTCGTGACAAACAGTGTTTGAAATCACTTCAAATTGCTTACAGTATCATGTGAAATACATATCAATGTATGGTTGATAACTTTAAGATCACATGAATGTATGCTTCTACCAGAACAGAAATGACTGACCTATATAAATTACAGTCATGATAGACCAGAATTATATATTTAGGGGAGACTGGTTTCATGTAAGCTTTTCATCAGTGAATATGTACTGTGATGAGGATGCAAATTGAAATGAAAGATGTTGTACCCTTCATCACACCATTCACAGGGGAGACTACTGTGTACCAATGGCTCCAGGGTATAAGGAACTACCCTGCCCCCTGGGCTGAGCTGGAGTTTCAGAACCTAGTTATCACTCTGAAGTCTGACTTCATCCGAGATCTGGAACGGCCGGATTTGCTAGCTGAACAGTGGGATGCCGTCATGAGGGGTGTTGCTGAGCTGGCAGCCAAACCCGGCAAGTTCCCACGCAAGGAGCGATTTGTGGCCGATGTGCAGATCTCAGCTGGTGTGTGAGATGCTTTTGTGATATCATTACGTGCTCATACCTATAGAATATTCTTGATTCACTAAATTAATTGAAACAAATGAATGTAATTAAGGCTTGTTTTCCTGTTTTACAGAAATGAAATTGTGCTATTGAAACCATAGTCTGATTCAACCTTTGATTTTTTGCCTTAAAAAGGATTCATGCACGCTGGCTACCCAATCATGATGCACTCTTCATCAGCCCCTGACCTACTGAAGCTAACTGGCAAAAAAGATCCCTGGGGACCAATTCATGAACTAGGCCACAACCAGCAGCTCCCTGTCTGGGAATTTGCCCCTCACACTGGTGAGGCCACCAATAACCTGTGGTCAGTGTTCATCTGTGAGACGGTGTATGGACTTAAATGGGGTGATGCCCATCAGAGTCTGAAACCTGTCCAACGACAACGTCGGGTCCAGGAGTATATTAAGGGAGGCCGTAGACTGGAAGACTGGAAAGTCTGGACGGCACTTGAGACCTACTTGCAGGTATTGTATGTGTGTGTAGCTGTGTCTGTGTGTGTGACAAATCAGAGTCAGAATCTTGACTGCAGAGAGTGGACCTGCAAGGTTGCAAATCCAGACATAGATCTTGGGACCAGTTCAACCAAATTCCAGTCAGGCAGTAAATTCCTTTAACAGTCTGACTATTAAAGTTTAAAGCAACACTATGGAAGTTTTGCTCTCGGGGTCCCCCTACAGTCGGAAAACAGTATTGTCTAGTACTGTCGTAAAATCTGTCAGGTTACACCAGGGGATACACGTGCATTTGTTGACAAGCCGATACCCCCACCTGCATTGCGTGTGAAATGTCATCCCAGGTACAGTGCCATCTATTTCAGCATGTCATATGAATATAATTTCATGGGTTTTATTTTTTTTCAAACGTCAAAAGATCGTGTAGCTCACGTTTACAAGCCAGCGTCATTATAGTAGCCTATTGGCTACAGTTTTACAGAATGGACATGCTAATTCCATTCAATGTTTGTGTGGTAGGTAATAGCTACGATGGCCGACAGCGTGCAACAGCGTGCAGCAAACGGCGTGCAACTTATGACAACAGATGCAAATCAACAAAACACGTGCAAATAGACAAAACACAAACAACTTAAGAAAACATTTTCATCTTTATTTGACAACACATGCACATCATTTAGAAAACACAGTGCAAATTCAGAAAACATTTACATTTTGGAAACAAGCTGCCAATTCACAAGTAAATAATACATGATTAGATGTTTTGTTGATTTGCATCTGTTGTCAAAAGTTGCATGTCGTTTGCACCTGTCGGCCACCGTAAATTAACCTGACTCTTGCCAGATGAATTTCGTTCCACTTAGCTCCGCCTAGCTTTACTCACATCCATCTGGGACCTCTTCCATTGAGAGTGATTTCTGCACCAGATTTTATGGTACAGCCAATCAGGACGCAGGGTGGGAGTTTCATAGATGTGACATAGCGTAGAAGCAACTGTGAGACTGTTATCAGCGTCACGGGTTGGCTTCAATGTGAGTGATTGAAGTAGCACGTCAATAGATGACGGACAAGTGGCTTATTCAATCATATGCAAGCATTTTTTGATTAGGCCCAGCCTTCTGAAGCAACACTCCAATGGATTGGTCCCAGATGGATGAGTGGAGCTAGGCGGAACGAAATCAGGTTAACCGTAAATAGCCATATATCGTCAATATTATAATATCAAGCTACCATAGATGAATCTGAAAAGTTGAAAAATCTCTTGCATTATAGCCTGAGGCAAGACACTTTCACCAGAAAAATAAATAAATAAACATATGACTATCAGCTTGCAGTCATTAGGCTTTGTCCTAAAAAAAGGGGCTTCGTCATAAAACACTACTCCAACATTAAGGCCCACTGGTTAGCACTCTGGACTTGTAACCGGAGGGTTGCCGAGCCCCGACCAGTGGGCCGCGACTGAAGTGCCCTTGAGCAAGGCACCTAACCCCTCACTGCTCCCCGAGCGCCGCCGTTGAAGCAGGCAGGCTAGACTTACTAGTCCAACAGCTAGTAAGTTCTTTTTGTGCTCGGGATACTACCCGCACCCAGAAGTTCCGTAGTGCCAGTAAAAGCGATACAGACCCCGACAGGCTATGGCATACGTGTCATTCAACCTATTGTAAGTCGATGTACCATCACAAGGGTCTTGGAAATATATTATGAAGGTTGGAAAAACTATATTGTTGCTTTAAACTTTCATGTGAGTACCGTTAAAGTTAGCATAACTTATAGGCCTATCTAATGACCAGCTAGCAAAAACACAAACTCAACAAGATTGCAAGACAATTCACTTGCTTGTCTTGAGGGTAGATAGAGCACCACAGACATACTTTTTGGTTACAACAATAGCATTTTTAGATTATACAGTGTCTTTTAATCTGTAACTTCAAAAAGTCACTGGCGCTCACAGCAAAAATAAAAACACTGGACATGGGGCCTAACAGTCATCAAAATGTAGATTGTCAAACATTTATCATTTACAAGGTTGTTGTGTTTAGACACAAAACACTTTAATTGTCCAGTGTTATGTACTATATGGGACTGGATTGCATATTGATATGAACATTTCAAACTACATATCACTGAGCCGTGTGATAATTTACAGCCTTAAAATCTGTTTTGCCAGCTCCAGGAGAAGTTTGGCTGGGACGCCTTTAAGAAGTTCTTTGGTGCCTACCATAACATGCCTGCAGTGCCACAAGATAAAATGAAGAAGATGAACACATTTGTGGGGACCTTCTCCAAAGTGGTGGACATGAACCTGACATCTTTCTTCAAAGCCTGGGGCTGGCCAGTAGAACCTGCAACTGAGCGGAAGCTCTCAAGTCTGCCTGATTGGACGGATCATCCAATGGCTGAATAAAGACCCCTTCGCACCGGTGGTGAAAACATAAACATTCGGGTGGGCGTGACGTCACTGGAGGCAGAAACAATCGTTTGGATAGGGAGGCGGCTATTTGAATAGTACTAGTGAGGCGGCTAAAATCCGACAGTAATCTAAAATCTTTGCTAAAATGTGTAACGATATAACACAATATGTACATACACTCAGTGTACGTGATCTGGAGGATTATTTGAAAAAACTAAGGCTACATTATCAGATGGGACCATCCTGACAGACCCAATACCGTCAGTGATTGGAAAGACAGGTTTGCCATCAGTTGAATGGCTGGACATTATTGAAAAACTTAGTGTGTAAAAGAGGGTGCTGGGAGATGAACCCGACACAAGACTGATGTGTACTAGTGCTGATTTAGTTAGGCAGCAATCGTCTCAGGTTGTCCGATAAGAACAGGAAGATGTCACTTTCCAAACTCTTGGTTTATTCACACATTTCAGAAACATGCCACTCATCTAGTAGATCTCTTAACATACTTGACATAAGACAGTGGTTTCTATAAACAGAATGAATAAGACATACCGAAGTATCAATAAGTGCAATAAACAAATATGTGACAATAACGTTGTGCTCAATTGAAAAAATACAATGTCCGCAACACTGCTTTTGACTCCCAATTGTTTAATGCAACGTTTCGACCCTGCTGGGTCTTCTTCAGGCCTGAAGAATTGTCAATTAGAACCTCTATCACTCCTAATACTATGCACTCTGAAGTCTCTTTCTTACAGGATAGGCATACTTTAAACCACTTCAATACAGTTACTCTGTCTGAACTTCTAGAGACAGTGTCACATATGACAGTATCGTCCAGTCCTCTTGATGTAGTACCAACAAAGTTCCTATTAGAAGTAATTGAATCTGTTGGGTCCTGTTTGCTTTCTATTTTTAATAGTTCACTTTTAAATGGCATTGTCCCTGATTACTTTAAAACTGCAAGTGTGAGCCCATTGCTAAAGAAATCAGGGCTTGATCCATCTCTACCTCAAACCTACAGACCTATTTCCAAGTTGCCATTTGTATCAAAGATTCTTGAAAGATTAGTGTCCAAGCAGCTTGTCTCTGCACTGGAAAATAATAATCTTTTTGAAAAGCTACAATCTGGTTTCCGAAAGTATCATAGCACTGAGACAGCACTGAAAGTTACAAATGACCTTTTAAGAACAGCTGATGATGGCATGTGTTCTGTCCTTGTACTTCTTGATCTTAGCGCAGCCTTTGACACAATTGATCACAGCATACTGCTGCATAGACTGGAACATTGGGTGGGAATTTCTGGTACAGCCTTACAATGGTTTTCATCTTACTTGTCAAATAGGAAGTTTTGTGTTTCTGCAAACAGTTGCACATCTTCATTTTCTCCTGTCAAGTATGGGGTACCTCAAGGGTCAGTTTTAGGACCAATCTTATTTTGTTTATACATGCTTCCTCTTGGGCACATTATCCAGAAACACTGTGTCTCCTTCCACTTCTATGCTGATGATACACAGCTGTACCTGCCCATTAGTTCCTCTGATCCTAGTATGCTGAATTCCTTAAATGAATGTCTTGTGACATAAAAACTGGGGCGCCAAACAATTTCCTCCAGTTGAATTCTGACAAAACAGAAGTCCTCATCATTGGATCCCAGCACATAGTGAAACAAATGATACCATCCTTAAGTCCCTTTCAATTTTTAGACTGTAAAACCTGTTGCAAAGAATCTTGGTTCCTGGTTTGACAGTAATTTAAGCTTTGAACGTCACATCACAAAGCTCATACAGTCTTGTTTCTATCACCTCAGAAATATTTCCAAGATTAGTTCCATCTTAACTTTTAAAGACACTGAGACCATTATACATGCATTTATTTCTTCACCGCCTGGATTACTGCAATAGTCTTTTTCTTGTCTGAACCAAAAATCTATAAAGAGACTTAAAACTGTTCAGAATTCAGCTGCACGGCTTCTTACTAAGACAA
The DNA here is from genome assembly GCF_017589495.1 of Alosa alosa. Lineage (NCBI taxonomy): Eukaryota > Metazoa > Chordata > Actinopteri > Clupeiformes > Clupeidae > Alosa > Alosa alosa. The sequence continues at coordinate 16,880,321 of NC_063205.1, forward strand.
AGTACTGTAATCACATTACTCCTGTTTTAGCCTCACTGCACTGGCTCCCAGTAAGCTTTAGAATTGATTTTAAGATTCTTCTGATTACTTTTAAAGTTCTACATGGCCTGTCTCCCAACTACATATCTGATCTCCTAGTACCTTATACACCTGTCGTACTTTTAAGATCATCTGGTAGTGGTTTCCTAACTATTCCTAAGGTCAATCTCAAAACTAAAGGGGAGAGAGCATTTAGTGTCAGGGCACCTAGGCTCTGGAATGACCTGCCTGATGAAATCAGGTCAGCCAAGTCCCCATGCTCTTTTTAAATACCTCCTTAAAACTCATCTTTACAAACAAGCCTTCCTTAGTTTTTGTTTTAGTAATATACTTCCTTTTGTGTTAAGTTTATTAAGTTTTATTTCAGTGTTACGTTTTATTTCAGTAAGTTTTATTTCAGTTTCAAGTTTTATTTCAGTATCTAAGTTTTATTTCAGTAAGTTTTATTTCAGTGTAAGTTTATTTTCCTTTTTCAAATTTATGTTAAGTTCTAATTGAATTAGTATATATTATTTGATTGTTATATTATTATGTCTTATTTGCATTTTCATTTATGTTGATATTGTACAGCACTTTGTAACTTTGTTTTGAAAAGTGCTATATAAAGATTATTATTATTATTATTATTGCAAATGTGCTAATTACCAACCATTTCGTTTGAAAATTCTAAAACAACAATGTTTTTTAATACTTCAAAATAACATTTGATAAATGAACCTCACATTTTTCAGTAGCCATAGGTGTCTAGATTTGAACAAAATCTAGTTTGTTTCTTACCGGGGCTTTTACTGCCTGAAATATCTCATTTAACTGCCTGAAATATCTCATATCTCATTTTGTTTACCACTCGGATCTCATTTTGTTTACCACTCGGATCTCATTTTGTTTACCACTCGGAGTTTAGTGCTGGGCCTTACACAGTAGTAGCCTAGTAACTAGTAATCAAGGATCTTTGGTTTAGCTCTTCGAGTCACGGTAAAATGTAATTTTTGGTAGGCTACATAGCTAATTTAGATACACTTATGGTGTGGGCGCTTGCGTTTCTTTAGGAATCCGCAGTCTTGGTTTGTAGAGAAATGAATAAGTGACATACATGTAAAGAGGTTGGAAATACAGGACGATTGGTAGGCTAATATGTGACGTTCCGATACAAGGCTTGGGTTATCGTGAGTCAAACGAACAACTACGTTCTCACTGGAAACTGTAGCCTACTTATTATGACCCATACGCTTAAGCTGCTTGGCGGTCGTATAGGTTTAGTCAGATTTTTTTCTTTTTTCTTTTTTTTTTTTTCTTTTTCGCATGTCCAAATTTCTGTCAAGGATTCCCAGGACACTGTAAGACCCGGGGTACACGAAACTTGGTGGGCATGTAACCCCACATGGATAGCATGGAACCTCCTGTTTTCGTTTTGATCTGTAGCCCCCCCCGCTGGACTGGACCCCCCGAAAGGAGGGTAGGGCAGACACAGTTTTCTGTGAATATCTCGAAACCGTAGGGGTTTAGGAGGACCATTTTTTTTTATGTTGTTGATTTTTTAAGGGCCATGTCAACCCATTCCATAACCACTCATTTCATGTATAGTGCCACCTAGTTAAACACAAAAAAAAATGAGGTGTTGTAATCGCAGGGATCTGTGACCTAACATAGTCAAAACTGCACGAAATTGGAAGTGTAGGATCATTATGACACCCTCTGAATGCACACCAAGTTTAGGTGGAATTCCGCTTCATGGGGCCACACAATAAATTAATTTATGTTACTATACACCAACTGGCATGTAGGTGGCGGAGACAGTTTTCTGTGAATATCTCGAGAACCGTGGGGCCTAGGAGGTCCACCTTTTTTTTTGTATGTTGGTCTTAAGGGGGCATGTCAACCTATCCCATTACCACTTATTTCATGTATAGCGCCACCTAGTTAAAAATTAAAAAGTAAAACATTAGGTGTTTTCATCACAATATCTCTGGCTGACATGGTCAAAACTGCACGAAATTGAAAGTGTAGGATCATTGACACCCTCCGAATGCATGCCAAGTTTCGTGGACTTTCGTTCATCGTTTATGTGTACATTTAGTGACCATACACCAACAAGGATTCCCGGGACAATGAAAGACCGGGTGCACGAAACTTGGTGGGCATGTAACCCCATATGGATAGCATGGAACCATCGCTTTTCGTTTTGATCTGTGGGGTAGGCAGACACAGTTTTCTGTGAATATCTTGAGAACCGTAGGGCCTAGGATGACCAATATTTACAAATATAATATAATATAAACACATGTGCATAAACAGATACACACGCACACACAAACATTCACAGTAATCCTATGTATGACACATACTCACACAGTAGACATATATACGCATGCATGCACATGCACATACACAGGCACATAAACAGGCAAACACACAAGCACATGCACGCACACACACCCACCCACACACACATAAACATGTACATGCACACAATTCAAGAATTTCTCAGAATTATGAACAGGCAAGATGGGGGTGGGGTTGTATAAAATGTATATTACATGTGAAATCTATGAACTAATCATGTTTTGGTACTTGTTGTCTAGCAGATACCAGTGAGTGTGCATAATGCAATTCAGTGAGGCAGTTAGAATCATATATGCCTTTCAGCGTGACTTATTTTTGTGGAAAACATGTGCTGGACTGGGCGGCGGTCATATTTTGTACCGCTCTGCGGTACATCTAGTTTCAAATTTAACCGATGACTTTTTCGGTTCTGGCACCTGACAGCACAGCAAGATGAGACCATGATAACCTTTAGCCTCCCGAATATGACTGTTCGTTTAGCTTCCCAGCTGAGGTGATGGTTTGTTTTGCCTCCAGTGAACGTAATGACGTAGGCTCAGAAGATACCTATATCTAAGAGAGTAAACTGAGTTTTATATTAGGTTCAGGACCTAGTGGGGTATCATCATCACCATATATCTATTTAGCATAATTGTATTGTACTGACCAGGAGCAAAGGTTGCTATAACCTGCCTCTTGTCTTGTATCTTGCCTTTTGTCCCTCCCTCTTCTACATTGTAATGACTTCCATAACCCTATAAAACCTGTGGATTGGCATTATGTTGACTTTGTACCTTTATAAAGCTGTTATTTTCCAATATGTTCTACTTTTAATATTATATCATTACTTTACAATATATCCATCATATCAGTGCTGAAGTTGTTTCGTTGCAATAGTTTGAAGTCATTATACAGTTAAAATAGTGTAAGCCTACAATGATACAGGAATACAAGGAAAAGTTTAATGAGATAAAGCAAGAATTTTAATATGTTAATGATGTAAACATCACTGCTGATATTCTGACATGCAGTCTTTGATCTACTAATTCAAGTGATCTTATTTCTTTGTAATCTTTTTGTCTCGGTTGGTTGGTATTTTCCTGATGGGGTTTTCTTACTCCAAGAAACTCCAAATCAATAATAAAACAAATGGATAGTAATATAATGCATAAGGTAAATTAAACCTGGAACTCTGAACATGGAGTATAAGGTGTAGCCAAAAAAGGAGTGTTGTTTTGTCACAAATAAACTATGTGCATGTGGTTAAGCTTTTCAAGTTGGATTTGAGTGATTCTTAACCATGTGGACCTTTCCCCAAAACAATATTCATATTCTGTGCAATTATTACACCACTAATACTTTTTAAGTCTGACTTAATTTTCATTTTTTTAGTTTTAATTATTATTGAACCTGGCTACTATTGCTGTACTGTAAATTACTAGTAAATGTCAGTGTTTAATAAGCCATTTTCAAAAGAAAATAATGGCAACAGCAAGCCGATGAACGGGATAGCCCCCCCAAAACTGCAATTTGTGACCTGCTAAATTACTTTGTAAAAACTATGGCTGTGTCTCAGATGGTGTACTTCTGCACTTACAATACCTAATTTGACTGCATGAGTGTATTCTCACTGGACCAAGGTGATGGTGTTGAAGAGATGCAGCCTACCCTGACCATCCAGACAGATTTGATTTCTATCTACAGGTTTTGTGTAGAGAGGGTCTGTCTAGCCGCTGTTATTCGGAGGCTGAATGGGATAGAGTGGCAGGTGTAGCTGTGGCTTATAAAGGAATCAGCAGGAAAGGAGGTGGTCCGACCGCTACATTTGGACACAGTAAGAATTCCTGGAGATGATACTGTGGTGATAGCGGATTCTCTGTCTGGCATGACGGGAGGTCCACTGATGTGCAGGCCCCTTCACCTTGTTCCAACAGAGTTGGAGTGTATCTAGACAGGTCAGCTGGTACTCTGTCCTTCTACAGAGGGGCAGCCGTGGCCTACTGGTTAGCGCTTCGGACTTGTAACCGGAGGGTTGCCGGTTCGAACCCCGACCAGTAGGCATGGCCCTTGAGCAAGGCACCTAACCCCTCACTGCTCCCAGAGCGCCGCTGTTGTTGCAGGCAGCTCACTGTGTCGGGATTAGTGTGTGCTTCACCTCACTGTGTGTTCACTCTGCTTTATCAGAATTGTCTCGTCTACATCAGCGTAGGGATGAAAATTTAACCTCACGCTTATAGTGACCAAAATTATCACTGTTAGCTAGGTGGCTACCAGTCTCATAATTCACTTTTAATTGCAAAAATGAATGTGAAGCAACATGTCATTATATACTTCCATTTCCAAAGCAATGGAAGCTGCTTATAACAACTTAATATTGTGCATATTATTGTTAATATTGTGTTATCAATGCGGCTCAAACAAACAAGGCTTGTAAACAAGATTCTGGTGAAGGTGTATGCTTTGCCGTTGAACATAAAAGTAAACCAGAACTGGCTGTCTGGATGGATAGGCACCAAATGCAACGTTTTTGCCAAATCCACCACAGAGAACCAAGCAGCATCAGATGGCACCTGACACAAAATAATATAAGCAGAGTTAACTTGCTGGAGGTCCTGGACAAACCTGAAAATCATGCCTCATGCCCACTTCTTTTTGAAAAACAATGAATGCACCACTGTCATTCTCCCACGTCAATAATTTAAAATATACATGTTTGATTAATTTGCTAAAATAAACCACAGAGCAACCATTAAGCAAAATAGTAAAGAGAAAATTTTACTAATTAGCTTGCAATCACTCTCATTGGAAAAAGGTTTAAACCCTTCCTAAATGCAGTCTTTAAACGAGTATGGTGTGAGAGTTCAAAGCAAAGATTCTAGAGCGGAGCGTAGCGCTCTAGAATCTTTGGTTCAAAGTTGTTGTACTTCATTTAGGCTACTTTACATACTTCACATCAAGGCACACATTTGTGACGACCTGCATATTGTATCTGCTTTGTATTGACCTTATTCCACCGCGCCCATTTTAGAAATGTATTTCCTTCCGCCTTGTGTTAATATTCCGGTCGGCTAGTTCCGGCAAGTTAGCTTCATTGGGATAACACAGCAGAATGGAATGGAGAGGCTAATATAACTTGGGAGGAAACCCAAGGCCAAAATATTGTACTTTGCCACCCAATTCACCTCTATGGAGTGGGTAGAGGATATGTGGCGGTGGCCTCCCCTATCATTTGGAGATATATGTTAGAGATGGTCTGGCCATTCTCAGCACAGTATGTCAATACATAATTGTCATATTCTTGTAAAGTGCTTTCTCTATTTCTACCCAAGACCCAATGCATTATCTGATTTTATTATCTAAAATGTTAAAACCCAAACACTTACAGCGGGGCCATATTACCAAAGATCTTGATGGTAACCCCTTGTCAGTCAATAGTGGAAATAATTAATTGTGTAACTGTTTTGTCGTTAATTGACACCACGGTGAAGTTAGTTTAATTTTGCCTATGAGTTCAAATAATAGACTAAGTAGAGTATGCACTCTAACTTTCATTATAACCTGTTGTTAATTATATAAAGATAAAGACATAAAGTTCACAGATAAGGAAGTATACCAGTAAACCTGGTATCTCTAAAACTGCCAGTACCAGCCAATCCCACAAGACAAAGCAGCAGGAAAAACCTTTCTCAGGCACACACTCACTTCTGCTGTTTTACACTACAGCTCACTATATAATAAAGGGTGTGATTCCACCTTGGATATCCCATGCCACTACCCCCATATGACTAACACACTAATGCACTGAGCCAAATCATTATGTTGATAGGGAGCGCAAAATGTCATTTTATGGTTTTCTCCTGCAGGTTTTAGCTTTCAGTTTCCCCCTCACTACATGTTTTAACTTGTAAACCTTTGAGGGATGCTGTATGCATGTGGAAATATAACATTAGAAAATGACTACCGGTAATTTGTTGTAGAAGATAAAATCGTGGTGCTATACAACAAATGACAGCATGCAAATGTGAGTAAATATGAATGTAAAACTGTAGTGTAAAATGTACTTGAGCAAACACTGTATCAGCATCAACGAGGAGATTACTGGAAGGTACTGGTACAGCAGATACTCCACCCCTGACAACAATACCCTTTATCTGTCTTCTTATCTTCTGGTAAATCATATAATGTGGACTTCAGCCCATACCCAAGGCAAGGTATAATATTCGCAAGGTGTTCAGGAGAGGAGATCAATTGAATATGATCGTGGTAGCAGAGAGAGGTAGATGAAATTCTAGACACAACACTTACCAGAACAAGGTGCACTGCTGTCAAACAAGGAATAAAGGTAAGACTCTGTACAGACTGACACACTAACACTAAGTCTCACGCCAACATTTAAAAAGAGAGCTGTGAAGACGATGGGGAATTGCTTGATTTAAACTCCAGTGGTTGAAATGTCCATGACTGATGACTGACTGTAATGTCATCTTGGACAAAAGCTAATGCTTAATATGGTATGATTCATATACAGAATGCATGACAATACAGACACGTTTTATTGTTTAGCGTTCAGCTATTATTATTGGGCGTCAAGCAGCGAAGCTGCGAAGGCCCCCATTGAGTTACTAGCTTTTCCTATTATTATTCCTCTGCCATTGGAGTCTATGGCAGCCCATAGAACGCCTGGCTAAAAAGTGCAGATTTTTTGGCAGAAAGTTTCGGGACACTCCACTGACCATTCACACTCATTTACGGACCTCTAAACCCAGCCATCTAAGCCCACCAACAGGTCAAAATGTGGCCGAAAATTGAACCGCTGGGTCTAAAGTTATGAAATTTGGCACACTGATTCAGCACTGTCCCATGATCACTCTCACCAATTTCCAGAACCCTATGCCCAACACTCTAGCGCCACCAATGGGTCGAACCTGGATTGCATTCACGCATGTGACCATTGAACGGTGCGTCCGATTTTCACGTATCAGGCACCGTTGGAATCCCTGGACCGACCTAAGTTCACGTCACTTTCTGCCATATTGGACCTCCGCCATATTGGATTTAGTCCAAACTCTACGAAAAGTTTCAGCGGTTACAAATTTCATCCGATTTTCACAGAACTTGGCGGAGAGGATCTTCTGCCCGAGCCGCACAAACGATACTTGTCAGATTTTTCAATTTCATTTTTGTTTGCCCGTGACAGCCAATCAAATATGGTGATGAAGCCGCCAAACAGGAAGTGGACTAACATCTCTGTGACACTTTGAGTTAACATAACAAAACTCGATACGATTAGTCAGGACACTGTCCCAATCACTCACAGCATTTTTTATGCATATACATTGAACACTCTAGCGCCACCACCAGTTTAATGCTGGACATGCGTTCATCGCATGATCCTTGACTCTTTGTCTGATTTTCACAATTGAGGTAGTGTCTGAATCCTTGGACCATACAGAGTTCATCGGCCCCTATTCCGTCACTTTCCGCCATATTGGACCTCCGCCATATTGGATTTGGTCCAAACACTACGAAAAGTTTCAGCGGTTACAAATTTCATCCAATTTTCACAGAACTTGGCGGAGATGATCTTCGAACCGAGCAGCACAAAACGATACTTGTCAGATTTTTTAATTTCCGCGTTTATTTGCCCGTGACAGCCAATCACACATGGCGACGATGCCGCCTAACAGGAAGTGGGCTAACATCTCGGCTATGCTTTTAATGTATGAAGTCCAAACTTGGTACAGGGACTTGGTATCTGATTGTGAGGGCCTTTTACGAAATTGGCATCATGTGGCCTCTATAGGGCGCTGTAATACAGGAAGTGAGCTTGTATCTCAGCAACGCTTGATTGTAAAAAGTCTAAACTTGGTATAAGGACCTGTTACCTGATTATGATGGCCTAGGAAATTGGAATCATTTGGCCTCTATAGGGGGCTGCAATACAGGAAGTGAGCTCCTATCTTAGCAACGCTTTGATGTATGAAGTCCAAACTTGGTACAGGGACTTGGTACCTCATTGTGAGGACACAGTAGGAAATTGGCATCATTTGGCCTCTATAGGGGCTGTAATACAAGAAGTGGGCTCATATCTCAGCAACAGCTTAGTTGTATGAAGTCCAAACTTGATACATGGACATATTACCTGATTGTGAGGACATGCAAGGAAAGTGGTCTCATTTGACCTCTAGGGGTGCTGTAATAAAGAAAGTGAGCTCACATCTCAGCAACACTTTGGTGTATGAAGTCCAAACTTGGTAGAGGGACATGGTAGCTGATTGTGAGAACGCACAAGGACATTGGTGTAATTTGGCCTCTAGGGGCGCTGTAACAAAGTAAATGAGCTTATTTCTCAGCCATTCTTTATCCAATTGCAATCAAACTTGCTGTGAGTCCTTGCTCATGGCATGGCAATGCCATTCCTGCTATAGCGCACTGCTTGGCCCCCACATTGCAGCTTGCAGCTATATTTATTATTATTACCGTTATTATTATTATTTTTTTATTATTATTTATTTTATTCTTCAGTGAATTTCCGTCAACTATTCCCGGGACACTGAAAGACCGAGCTGCACGAAACTTGGTAGGCATGTAGCCCCATAAGGATGACACAGAACCCACCCACTGGAACTTTAAGTGTAGGGTCTAAGGACCCAACACTGACAGGGAGCCCCCAGAGGGACCAAATTGTCTAGCACCGCCCCTGCGTGGCATGGTGCTTATAGTGATAAACTGGTTATCATGGTTACCCATGAAAACAAAAAAACATGGTCATGGTTACCTAAAAAAACATGGTTATTCTGTCATAGTAAAACCATGGTTAATTTCCGTAAGGGGTACAACAAGCAGAACGAATGAATGCCGCCGCCAGCGCATATTTCAGGGGAAAAAGGTGATGGTAAAATCAACGAATGAACAAGTGTATACATTTTAGACGTGACTAAATGTAAATTACAATCTGGACATTTCTATGACTTTTTTAAGGTCTAAAATTCTTATTATTAAATCTGACTTTTTATGACCCTGCGGAAACCCTGTATTTTGTACCGCTCTGTGGTACATCAAGTTTTTATATTATGCTGCTTTTGAATAGTTCATCAGTGATCAGATGAATTAGTATCTCCTTCACTCTAGGAGAGTTCCCAGAGGGAATTTGAGGGAACAAAAATGTTTTCAATCTCACATGAAAGACTAAAAAAATATATATACATTTTTAATTCATTAATTTTATATTAAATGTCATCGATCAGAAACAGTAAAGTTAGGAATTAGAAGAGCAAAATAAGCCCAAAACGGGGTCCTTAAAACATCTGCACAGTGAGAGCAGAGCAAAGCAGAGGTTTAGGGATAGGTATGTCAGAGGAATATTCAAGGCATATTTAAGAAAGAGGAGCTCTATACTGACAAGCTGAGTTGAAGAATGCATAATGAAATATACGGTGTAAAAGTTAATTTTTGTATATGAATTTATATTAATGCTCTTTTTATTACATGCAAAATAAGAAGACACTTTGATGGCAAAGTAAAGTATATTGTGTTCATGAGAAAGATATAGAATTTGTAAATTGATTTTGAGATACAGTACATTCAATCATACAGTACATTATTTCACAAATGCACATTTAAGCTAGCCTGGCTAACGTCAGACCTCATTGAGATGGGGTCTGGGAACTAGACATTCATTTTCTCGTATTTGAAACGTGGTTTACGAATGCCCAGAACCTTTTATTGGGCAATACAAATGTCTATCAAATGCGTCTGTACGTAGCTCAGAACGGCTTCGGTGTGTCGTCATCGTCTTGCTGCCCTCCCTCCGTTCTGTGATTGGTTCCTTCGTTGAGGTGAAAACGGAGTCCATAGAATCCAAGCTGCCTAGCAGCGTGAATCAAATCGAGCACGTAAGGCAGCATGGGAAAACCTAGGCTACATTTAAGCAAGGCTTTCCATCTTTTTACAGACACTATTGAAACATACAAGACGTGAGAAGATGGGTGCTGTCATCACAAGGTTGAGGAGGGGGCGTAAAAAAGAACAGAACCCCAAAAACAAAAAGAAGAAGGGAAAAGTTGTAGTGGTGAAGAGAGGAAGCATAACACCTTCCTCATCGAGGAGTGTGAGGGGAAGCATAAGGCCCAGAAGGAGCAATGGAGCTCAACGCAGTCAAAACCGACAGAGAAAACTTCTGACTGAGGCCTCAACAAATACTGACACTGATAAAACATCACATGTATATATGGTAATAGATGACAATGGGCAACCAGCAAATTTGGGAGGCACCCAAGCTAATGATACCCAGAGAAGCAAACAAAGGAGCACCAAGAGAAGGAAGAGCAATGGTACAAAGTGTAGCCAAAAAGGGCATACTGTGGAGAGAAGACCACTCAACGATATTTTCCCGAAACGAGGGGAAGACGCGACAGACGGCGGTAAAATTGGTGATAACAACATTCAGCGAAGTGGCAGCAAACTCCGAGACTCAAAGAGAAGTGCCAAGGGGAGCCTTAGGAGACGGAAGAGCAGCAGGAAGCTGAAAAAGCACCTGTTTCCAAGCCCAGCAGTCTTCAGCCAGATTGATGCCCATGCCATCAAGGCCGGAGAGGAGGTGAGATAATTGCATTATCATACTCAATGATAATGCAATTCTTATCTTGGTAACTGATAAGAAAACACATTAAACTGATGTCCAGAGGTCCAAAGTGCACACACCTTCCTAAGCCTCTTGAAGCCAGGCCAGCTGTAGCAAGCTTTTTGGCTGACAGATATCACTAATTTAAATGACCCTGGTGTGTGTGTGTATGTTTTTGTGTCTGTGCGTATGTGTCAGACATTATATCCTATTGTTGTCTATTGCAGCTGAGAAGGAAGAGGATCTTCTCTGTGAAGGCCATTATTGAAGCTATCACTGTGGGTGCAGTGACTGACCTGCAGAAGTTAAGGGCTATCTGGATCTGGCTGTGCCACAACATTGGTCAGTTCCCTAGCTCTAATCATCATTCTCTTCCATACTCCTGGCATTGCAATATTCATACCCAAGTCTGTTGCTTCATAGCCATTTCTAATAATATTAATGGTTAATATTGCAATGGCTTACCATCATGAATTAGCAAGTCAAGTCAAGTCAAGTCAAGTCAAGTTTATTTATATAGCACATTTCATACACAGAGGTCATTCAATGTGCTTTACATAAACAAAACCAAACAATAATAACAAATAAAAACAGCATATTCTTCTCCTTGAAGGCCGTGCTGCTTGCAGCAGGAGCAGAGGCGTTGTGGCACGGAGCAGGGGAGCCATTAGGCTTAGGGCTGGGATAAACGATTATTTTAAACCTTTAGGCGCCAGAGGTTTTTTTCCGAAACGTTCGATTTTGACATCTTCATTTCAAAAGGCTATATCTTAAAAGTGATAAGAGATAGAGACTTTCTGTAAATTAGAGAAATATTAAGGATGACCCAAAGTTTATGTAGAGATTAAATGTTTATATCTAATTTGCATATTATGACGTCATATGGTGGCGGCCATCTTGGATTATAGAATTTTCATGAAAAGTTGCATGTTTGAATGATAAAATGCACCACTTCTTTTCCCCCAAAATGTCCCTCACCTTCTGTATGCTATATTGCACAATACTGAATGCTCAGGTAAATAGTAAGTAGTAAACAAACTGTATAAATCATTACTAATAAATGGCAGAAACAAACCGAATGCATGTAGCGGTAGGCTGGCCTTTTGCTGTAGAGATTTTCCATTTACTACATACAGTAGGCACTCTGATTCCATGTATGGGGCACATATATTTTATTCAGATGACACACAAACACAAGTAGACAAGACCTGTTTAGTTCAAAAGCTCACTTGCCACGGCAAGGCACAGATCAGGAGTGAGATGACGAGACAAGACAAGAGACAATATTAGTATTTTTTTTCTTTTTGTTGATTTTTTTTTTCTTAGCTGACAAAGACACACACATCACAAGGACATGAACACACAAAAAAAGATCACATAGGCCTAGTGTATGTCCTAAATGGTCAGGGAAAGAGGTAGCAAATCAACAGTGTAAATCATTACTAATAAATGGCTGACATTTTTTTTTTTATGTAGCAGGCCTTTTGCTGTAGAGATAATGACTCTCTATCCCTATCCATACAGGGCCGGCATTCCCATCATCTTGTGATAGACTATGCATAGCCTAATGGCTCCCCTGCCCCGTGTCACCACCTCTGCTCCTGCTGCGAAAACAGCATGGCCAGATCTGCCTCGTATGAAGCCAAGTGGAGAGAATATTTGCGCCCCTCGACTAGGCCTACTGTCATTCTCATTAAGCGACTCCCCACACTGCCTCTAATTCCCCCTAACTATCCTATGAGCACTTCGACCTCGTCCTAACATACCCAGTGGCATTAGACAAAGGCTCCACCACGTTACTGTCGCCGCGATTGCGGGAGAAGCACACGGTCAGAAGACAGAAATAGCTACATGGACATTACCTCCAGCCTCGTTAAGCCACACCACTAACACCCTGCTAACTTCCCGATGAACACTCCAACCCCGTGAAACATTATTCCCACCACTGACATTGGGCAAACGATTCAACGTTTGTGCTTGGTGTAAGCTAAACTCACTTTGTCCAGCTGCATCATTGCAAGGCAGGGACGCATCTGAAGCCTCACTAAACGAATCACCGTCATTTTCTGAAGGCAGATATTCCCCTTTAGAATCAGGGTCCGCGAATAGAAGACCCAACACTTCATTTCGGGTAAACTTTTTTAATGCCATTAGACGATAATCTAATGCAAATACTCGCTGACGTTGACAATATCGCTCTGATAAAGTGGCTCACACGCACACTAGTTCCGGTATTGCACGCACTGATTCAATGCGCTGTAGCGCGAAAGTTTTGTTTAAAGCGTGACATTTTTCGGACTCGGGGATGACGTATGACATGTCTGCCATCTAGTGGAGTGGAGGTCGAACGAAATATGACACCCTATTTGACTAAATCGGCCGTTTTATTCAGTACCGCATCTTGTCGCGTAAACTCGACCGTGGCGCCTAGAGGGTTAAACCATTTCATCTAGCGATTATTTTTTCGATGCATCGATTAATCGATTCATTTTTTCAGTCCGATTCGATTTCGATTCGATTCGATTATCGATTATCTCCCCATTAATTGACTAATAGCAATTTATACGTTGATTTATATATCTGAATGAAAAAAACATGAATTCCTTAACATTGCAATATATGTTTATTGTTCTTAAAATTCCAAAATAAAAGACTATACAAGTGCAAAGTAATGCATTCTTAGTCAGGGGTAGCATTCAATAAAGTTCAGTAGTGTATAGGTCTAATTGAGTGCCTGTCACTTTAAGACATTCATTCCCTTGCAATTGTAACACGCAGTTAAAACGCAGCTGATGTATGGATGCAATTCATAACGTAGATAGATAAATAGATAGATAGATAGATACTTTATTGATCCCCAGGGGAAATTCAAGAACTAACGTAGTTAGTTCAAATAACAGTTTGTACTTCTCCTTGGAACAAGCACTTTTGAGTCTTGGAAAACATTTTTCCATTTACATCGGGATTTTGCAAACATTCAGTGTCAGAGTCAATAAAATGAGCCCTGAGTAACAAAATTGACAAGCAGCTGTAAGTAAGCATGCTAAACTCAACATCCAAACAGTATTCTAACGTTAGCTTTGAGATACTGCTTGATTGCATAACTTAACTAAGTTTAGTCTCCTCAATGTACTATGTTGTGATAAGACCTTAGCAGAGTTAACTTAACTGCAGCAGTTTTGAACAAATTTGCACAGCATGGTCATGATGCTAAGCGGATTTAATAGCAATTTATCCAGCTGTGTTCTATGCAATGCTTCTATGAGGCAACAACAATCCTTCAACAATCGTGAATATTTTGTGTTAAATGCACATGCAGAGGGGGCAGCGGGCTCATTATGAGAGAGAGCAGGCGGGGCAGGGAAAGGCTGCGTGTGTAAAAAGTGCAGCTCAAAGGATTTTATCTTATCTTTAATTTAAATAGTACAACATAGAACATCAATGTGTGACGGCCGGTTTTGTGGCGCGCCACCATAGATTAGTCAACGTATGGGAAACACTGAAGGTGTAAAATTCAAAATATTTGGCAGCACGCGTTTTGGGTCTGACAAATTGACGCCCATATTTTTTTTTTTGCGTCGACGTAATCGATTACGTTGACGCGTTGTCCCAGCCCTAATTAGGCTATGCATAGTCTATCGCAAGATGATGGGAATGCCGGCCCTGTATGGATAGGGAGTCATTATCTCGATGAAAATTCTATAATCCAAGATGGCCGCCACCATATGACGTCATAATATGCAAATTAGATGGGGAAATGTAATCCCTACATAAACTTTGGGTCATCCTTAATATTTTTACAGAAAGTCTCTATCTCTTATCACTTTTAAGATATAGTCTTTTGAAATTAAGATGTCAAAATCGAGCGTTTCGGGGGGGGCCTAAAGGGTTAACTTGAATTCAACAGTTTTTAACAAATTAGCATAGTGTGGTTATGATGAACCAGATTTAAGCACAATTTAGTACAACCTGGAAAATTATTGTGTGGTGGTCAATGTTGATATTGTGGTGGGCAGCCAAGAAATAAGTCAATGTATGGGAAACACTGAAGGTGTAAAATTCAAAATATTTGGCAGCAGCGTTTTGGGTCTGACAAATTGGCCTATATTATTTTTTTTTCGTCGGCGGTCGATACGTTAGCGTTATCCCAACCCTAATTAGGCTATGCATAGTCTATATGCAAGATGATGGGAATGCCGGCCCTGTATGGATAGGGAGTCATTATCTCGATGAAAATTCTATAATCCAAGATGGCCGCCACCATATGACGTCATAATATGCAAATTAGATGGGGAAATGTAATCCCTACATAAACTTTGGGTCATCCTTAATATTTTACAGAAAGTCTCTATCTCTTATCACTTTTAAGATATAGTCTTTTGAAATTAAGATGTCAAAATCGAACGTTTGGGGAACTCTGGCGCCTAAAGGGTTAACTTGAATTCAACAGTTTTTAACAAATTAGCATAGTGTGGTTATGATGAACCAGATTTAAGCACAATTTAGTACAACCTGGAAAATTATTGTGTGGTGGTCAATGTTGATATTGTGGTGGGCCGCCAGAAATAAGTCAATGTATGGGAAACACTGGGTTTTGTCTTTCTTGTTAGTAGTTTATTAATCTCTACAGAGAGGTCTCATATGCATCAGGGAATCAGGATACAGAGACAAAGTCAGTTGTTTCTCACACACACATTTATACCTTGTACCGTGTCATATTATCATTGTATCATAAAAGCATGTGTGTGCACAGGGAGCTGTAGTCAATACAATGACTTAGTTATTAAAACTGGGTTAAGAACATTTCTATCACACAAAACATGATTTGCCACCTGCACACCAGTTACAGGAACAGAAGTATCAAATAGTAAAAACATAAATAACTAGGTTAGGTTCCCACAGAATAACTAATTCAAAAGGTAATAGAAGTATCAGTTATGAAGAACATTAAGAATTGGATTCAACTTTAACAGAAGAATCCATTTTAAGATCTTACAGAAACACGAGGATCAGAGACAAAAATTGCATTTCGTTGTCTTTGCATTTTTACTCTGCACAATGACAATAAAGTTGAATCTAATCTAATCTAAAAAAACAAAATCCAGTTAAAGTCCATTTTTGTCATTTCCCCTCACACTGGCAATATTGCGAAAGAGATTATGAGTGTCTTTAAACATCGTGTAGAACATTTGTGTATGTTATGTTATTCACCAAATGTTCGTAAGTAGGCTAATGAGATCAGTTTGAACACTTTAAATGGGCACTGTGCATGTGCATAGTCAGAATGATTTATAGTGAATGACGAGCCTGACCCGAGTTGCCTGAAATGCTTTATGCCTTTACAAGTTCCTGAGTAAAAGCTACAATACGGAATCCTGAATTATGTGTCACTCGTCCTTCAACACATTCAATATGAGTTTATATTTCTGTACAGTGCTAGACAATGAGAGATACATTCTGTTAATGAATATTAAAGTGTTTATTCATGTGGACGGAATAGTTAATTAAAATTTAGATGCATCAGGTTCTGAGTTGTCATACCATGCCATAACATTTGTATTAATATGTCACTGTTGTTGTGTAGCCGTAGTCATTGCCATTGAGAGAACATCTCTGTAGCTGTGTAATTATTTAGATGACAATCTAAGTGTGCTTGGATGTCTCTGTGTAGAGTATGACGTAAACGGATACTTGGGGATGACTGAGATGATAACTTCAATTGAGCAGGTCGTCGAGACTCGCCGAGGTGTCTGCTCTGGATACGCCAGGTTGTGTGAGCAGATGTGCAGGTACCCTGATCTCTCAACCTCTCACCTTTGACCTCTCAGTCAAGGGCGATCCATATGTAGTGTTATTACATTCTGGTGACTTGTTTTCCTTACCAGCCTCTCGTGTGCTTCTGCAGTGAGGTTGGGATCCAGTGCCGGAAGGTGAGTGGTCACAGCAAAGGAGCCAGCTACCGGCCCGGTCTTCATGCCGAACCCACCCAGTCTAACCACGCTTGGAATGCAGTGCGTCTCCAGGGGAACTGGTACCTGCTGGACTCATGCTGGGGGGCAGGGACCGTGGACTTGACCAAAAGAGTCTTCAATAAATGGTGAGACAGGCTAGCTTGCAGTTTGTCTTATAGGGGAGATAGTGTAATTCAATGGTTTAATGGAAAATGTCATTGAAATGTGTTAAAAGTAATACAAGTTTTAAAAAGGTTGTGGAAAATAAGTAAATGCCATGCCGGAATAACTAAAAATTCTCCAGTAAAATATGTTTTTTCTCTTTTCCAGCTACAATGAGTTCTACTTCCTGACAGACCCAGATATGTTCATAAGTGACCACTTCCCAGACGAGGTGGAGTGGCAACTCCTCAAGGAGCCTCTCTCATTGGAGGAGTTCCGGATGAGGGTCCAAAAATACTCACAATTTTTCCAGCTGGGGCTGACACTTCACCATCCCACACACTTCCTGCTGATCACAGGTTGGCATTACCATCTCAGTGAATTGGATTGTTAGGAGGATTTGTCATAATACATACTGTGATTGGTTTGTTTGTGATTTGAGGAGGCATCACTTCAAACACCTTGTCAACTGGTCAACAATTGTCTGATGTTAAAGGTGCTCTAAGCGATGCTGGGTAACGTCACTTCTGTTGTCTTTCAAACAAAACAGAGATTGAATTGAAACTCTCCTAAACGCGCATCTCATCTGTGATTTGCTGGAACAGTTTGTTATGTTTTTATGGGCTAGGTTTGCCCAGGTTGTTTTTGTTGCCGTTTTTGGAGCCTGGGCAGTCCACAGAGATTGCGTTTTTTTCCAGTGTATTCAGGACACAGACAGCTAACGGATGGTTAGGTGATGTTTGCAGTAAGTGACATAAAATGTTTTAGCCTAAAAAACGCGTGGCCATCGCTTAGAGCACCTTTAAATAATAGGGGTATCATAATGCATCACAATACTATTGTTTCCTGTCAGCTGTTTCCATTATTTGTTATTAGGTCAATAAACATCTTTACCTTCCTCTTTTCCCATTTCAGAGAATGGTGAAGCCACTGTTTCCATGACTTTCCCAGAGCCTCTGGAGTTCTCCTACCAGATCTGTCAGCGCAGTGACTCCATACAGAGAGAGCTGAGCACCTCTGCTGTTCTCCTCACCGTAACCACCACTCACATGAAGCTGCGGCTTCGGCCCCCGACACAGGGAACGTTCGACGTCATTGTGTTTGCTCGAACAGCCAACACTTCTGGCAAGCTCCAATGTGTCTGCAACTTCCTGCTGGAATGTCCCAAGCCTTCTCCTTTAGATAGCTTCCCCGAGAACCCATCCAAGTCCTGGGGCCTGAATCAGAACGCAACGAGCATGGGGCTCAAACCATGCCAATATCAGGCTGAGATCATGCTGGAGTCTGCCACTTTTGAGATGGTGCTCCAAACCAGTCGGCCTCTGATGATGCTGTGCGAACTTTTCCACAAAGACCTGGATGAAGCGCTGGCCAAAAGATGCGTGGCCACACAAAGTGAACCTGACCAGCTCAGATGTCACGTTCTCTGCTCTTATGTGGGCTATTATCGGCTGACAGTGTTTGTGAAGGACTGCGACAGCACTGGTAACTCATACAGTCCTGTTGGTACGTTCCTCCTGCATTGCAC
This sequence comes from Alosa alosa, assembly GCF_017589495.1. Lineage (NCBI taxonomy): Eukaryota > Metazoa > Chordata > Actinopteri > Clupeiformes > Clupeidae > Alosa > Alosa alosa. The sequence goes on from NC_063205.1 coordinate 16,898,946, forward strand.
AAGCAGTGCTGTCATTAACATCAATAAACTCTTTCCACCTGGTCTGAGCAGTAATTGTGGGCCTGGCAATGGCACGTTCAAAGCAGGTCTTGCTGATTTCAGCCACACCAGGGCCATAATAAACACTCAGCAGGGGCAATGCAGCATCACATTTCGCAATCAGCACAGTTTGAAACTTCAAGCTGATCTGTCCAGACAGGAGCGTCAGCAACCCAAGTACCCCCTTTCTCGCTACGTGCTCCTCTCCTGTGATGAGAAAGACGTCACGATCAGCGTGGCCCTGCCAGGTGCAGGGGTCTACCGACTCAGCCTGTTTGGTGGACCTGCGACCTCTGCCTTATCCCACATATGTGACTATGTGTTGTGGAATGACTGGGACGGTGCCTGGCCTCCATTCCCCCAGAGCTACTCAACCTGGAATGATGGCTGTGTTCTCTTCGAGCCACGTACGGGTCATTTGGAGCCCATGTCCAAGGTGCATTTCTGCGTTAAAATCCCCAGGGCAATGAAAGTGAACGTCATAGGACAGGACCACACAGAGCTGCGCATCAACCAGAAGAGCCAGATGTGGGAGGGAGAGGTGCACACCAGCACTGTCCCCCAGCTCAAACTCGCCGCCAGCTTTCCAGGGGGAGCGCCCAGAGAGTTGAACATCCTGCTGTGCTTTGATGTCCTCAGGACACCAAATGGAATGAGATGAGAAGGAGGACCAACTGCCTGTTAATCTGTTAATTAGCCAAGTGATCATGGCACTGTTAGGTTTAAATTGTGTGCATCACTGTACATTGGCATCACCTTTCAGGCCTATTTTTAAATTGCGATTAATCGCTAAATTTCAACAGTTAATTGTGATTAATTGCATATTTTATCACATTATTAAAATTCTATTATTTTGCATTTCAGAACTTTCCAGAAGTCCATATTAACAATGTAAATCAATTCTTAACAGTGAATCTTGACTGGGAATCAAATTAATGCAAAGACAGTTACCGTATGACGTATTTGATTATTTCAAATCAAATTTTAAAAGATGTGTAGCAGGCATGAGGCAACACAATGTCTTTTTCAGAAATATAGATGAATAAACTGAAATAAATGCTACAGCAGAAGTGCATGCACAAAATGTACACATTATATCTCTATTATACATCTCCATGATTACAGGAGGAGGACCATGCCGAAGCCTAAGGATGTGTCTGTCAGCGTTAACGCTGACAGCCCTAGATAAAACACATCATAGTATAAAACCTCTACTACTTGTCTTCAGATGTGAGAGGGTCTGAGACTGTAGTCTTTCAAAAATCTTTTCCAAATCTTTGAAAATCTTTCAAAAGTCTGTCAGTGTAAGGAGGGCTTTAGCAACAGCGTTTTTTGTTAGGGAGAACCAGGACGGAAGAAACACTTTTTAATTAAATGTCACTTACAAAGACATCATACCATACTTGTTCATTTGTTATGTGGGTGAAATGACATACAAAGAAAATAAAACTGCTCAAATGTGTTCAACATCCAGTAGGCCTATTTACTAAAATATGTATAAATCGAGGTGTTTGCCATCCAGTGATGTCATAATATGCAAATTAGGTAAGTACATTTACCCCCTTCATAAACTTTTGTTCATACTCATATCATTTTATTCATACTTTATCTCTGACCACTTTCAAGCCATGGCCTTTTGACATTTTGATGTAAAATCCAATCTTTTTTTATGGCGCCTAAAGGGTTAAAACACTACACACTGGGTATGACTACAATGTCAGTACAATATCAAAAATCACAGCAATTCAGTGGAGATCGAACAGTTCATCATCAGTAAGGCACAATAATAAATAGCACATGAGGTTGTATGGGTCAGTGTACTGGCATGGAGTTTAATGCAGTCACAGGACTGGGCTGAGGCTTACCGGTGGGCGTCCAGCGAATCAGTCCAGAGCGGTCCATTCTAGAATTTTTGGTTTAGTGCGTCCCCGTTGCTAGGAAACTGTAGCCTTTGCTATTATTTAGAACTGTGCTTTTCTCATCCATAGATGTTTAGTGTCGTAAATCATCAAATAACGGGATACAAATACACAAAGTTTAGCCCGGTCTTCAATCGATCAAGATGGAGATAGGCCTATTTGGTACCGACGGCATCGTTGATTTAAGCCAACTGATGATATTTCCTCAAAATGTAAGTAAAAAGTGTCGTCTAACTTGCGAACTAACTCACCTGGCATTATGATAGCCTGGTTTGACATAGTGTAGTCAAGTCAAGTCAGTTTTATTTAGTAGGCGCTCCACATATAAGACATTGACACAAAACAAAAGACAATAAGACAAAAAATGCCAGACGGAGCAGTGTAGATAATATTGAATGCGTGTGTTGTGCTTGTATGCGCGCGCTTCTGTTTCTGAAGATGGTGATCATCGGCCTGTTACTTTTTCCCTTGACATTCGTATGGAGATCTTCAGTTTGTGTGAGTTATTTTCTTCAGCCTACTAGCTTCTATGCCTCCATGTTTATTGATCGAAATGCTCTGTGTGTAGCCTAGCCTAATTCTCTGTCACTTCTGTCCGCTGATTATCTCTAGGCTCTAAGAAGACTATACAACTGTAAGTTTTATATTTCATAACACGACTGGAGGTAGGCAATAAGCCTACTTTGCCTGTTTCTTATGTAAAAAAACAAAGCATTTTTCCTCACACAGCGAGACAATCTCAACTGGCTGAAAGAGTTGCCAGTCTGTTTGAGGAGAAGTATGATTCATTGGCAAAGATAACCGAGCAGAACGTAACAGTAAGCCCACACCATTCCGTATGTTTTCTGTGAAAGCAAAAGAATGACATTTGCTTTACAGTTTTTTTTCTTTCAGATGCGACTTCAGGGTCAGCTGAATATGTGCATGCATTCCAAACACTGCTTACAACAGGAGAATGATGAGATGAAGGTAAACTGTGTTTTCGATCATCAAACAATAGCCTACTGTCTATCAAGGCCGCCTATACCTGTCAACATTTAGCTTTTGATTTTTGCAAAAAACGGGTGGGGGGGGGGGTCAGTGTTTGTACCGGATCAGTGTTTGCATATTTAGGCTAACATGTTTCGTGTTTCAACACTGCATTTCGGAGTCGTTGCTTTTACCTTACCGAAAGCCTACGCATGCCAGATGTATCCACCAGCTGCCTGCCTGCAGCCTACTTCCAAAACTCCAAAGCTGCTTGTCAGATTTGGTTCCGAGGACACAAGTTGCCTACTGTGTATCAACAACACTCAATAACAGTTTATGTGATGTGTTAATCAATTAAATTCCCAACAATTTGACAACAGTTAGTTAGGCTATAGACCCTTTCAAGAGAGTTCCATTATCAGCATCATAGTTGGCCCCACAAGACTTCCTTTTTAACATTCCATATGTTATCTTAATGCAGAGGAAGTAGATTGGGGCCCAAATAGAACGTTCAGGCATTGTTTTTGTTTTTATTGTTGAAAGGGTCTATACTAATATTTTAAGGAAAATTAGGTAGGCTATTCAACTAGCCCGCTCGCTTGCTTAAAGGGGTGGTTCAGGATTTTGGACATAGGACTTTAGGGACCAAAGTATAACTATTGCAACGCGATGCAAGGGTAGTTGTATTTCTTACACTATTCTATCAACACAGACATTTACATCGATTGTCTGGAATTTGCCTCAGGTGTACTTTGGAGTGGGTAAGACTGTGGCAGGCTAGCACATACCGTTGACTTAGCTAGCCTAGCACCTCACGAACTCTGCAATTAGAAGGACTGGATGAAACGTGCTGAAAACGGTCTCCACTGATAAATATCACACTTGCTTACTTGGAAATAAGGTCTTATGTCCAAAATCCTGAACCACCCCTTTAATTGCTTGCGCAGTCGGCACCCGCTTCCTTATTTGTGTTTCGGGTTGCCAGGTTTTAGCCTGACAAAACTGTTGAAATTAAAAGTGATTGTGTATTTGTAGGGTGTATTTCATACACAATCTGGCAACCTGGGAGATGTCAGACTAACAGAAAAATGGATGAATGATTTTAAAATTAAGTTTGATGGCCATGCAAATTACGGGAGTTTTCCGGGAGAAATAACAAAACGGGAGGGTGCCGGGAGATGACACTGAAATACGGGAGAAACCCGGGAAAAACGGGAATGTTGACAAGTAGCCTATGGTCTGTACACAAATCTGTGAACAAACATGATCCAACATGACTCAATCCCTTGAATGTTTCCTAGGTGACCATCAAGCTGTTTGGAGAGGAAAATGAGAATATGAGGGACAAGGTCAAAATACTCAAAAAGCGCCTTTCAGAAGAGGAACAAAAAAACACTGAACGGAATAGCGTGGTAATATTTGAAAGTTACATTTTGTGTGTCAGATTTTATTCTATTTTATTTTTAGTGTTTCCTAATTTTTCACATCCTGCTGAACCCACAGATTAGCTCTGTCTGTTCACCTGTTCATAATTGTACCTTGCTCCTTTTCTCTCTCTCTCTCTCTCATTTTTTGTTAATTTGTAGCAGATGGCATTGCTGGAAAAAGAGTTACTGCAGAAGACGGTAAGAAAGCACTTTGCCTTAACAACCATAATAATTATAGTTTAGATTGATTTGTTCCTTTTCCTAATCCTTATCTTTCTTGCCTCTTTACCACACCACAGATGAAAATATGTACGTTAGAGAGAGCTCTGGAGGCAGAGAGGGCAGACCTTGTTCGTCTGCGTCAGAGGTTGGCCATCATTATTCTTCATCTGTCTTCATATAGTTTACTACATTGATTAAAGCGATGGTTCGGAGTAATTTCACTCTAGGGTCCTTTGCACCATGACCCCGAGCCAAACACCCTCCCAGAACCTGTTTTCCCTTGGTCGAACCCTGGTCGAGTAGCGCTGTCAGAAACAAATGACTTTCTGCAGGCGTAATGGAACCAACTTAGTATCTTGTAAATTACCCCACTAATAATCAGTGTTGGGAAGTTACTGGGAACGTAAAAAAGTAATTAGTTATAGTTACTCACTACTTGTTCCAAAAAGTAACTGTAACTGAATGCATGGTGCAAAGGGGGTGAAATTACTCCGAACCATCGCTTTAAGCTAATTTGGCATCAGGAGATCTGGAGCCTACAGTAAACACTTACACAAACAGTGGATGGCAGGGCAAAGTACATTGACCAGCAAGACTTCAATAAGTAAATTGTGTGTTAGTATGTTCATTTTATTAAGATAATTTCAAGATACCAATCAGATGTCAAGGCCGACGTTTAGCAACATATGTCGCTTGTGTAGGCTACAGTGTGTTGTTTATTTCAATGCCCTACCTTGTTTCCTTCCTGCAGACTGGTGGAAATCACAGACCTGCTGGTGCTTCTTAAGAAATCCCGTTTGGAAACCTTGCCTCGGTCAGCTAGTGTTGATCATCACAGGTCCCGCTGTCAGAAATGTGAGTCCCTCTCCAAAACCTTTTCCCACAACTTTTAAATGAATGAGCATAGTATTTATTATTAATTAAATATTATTGATGCACAACCAGACCTAACTAGTAGAAAGCAAGGAATATTTACCTAAGCGCCACAGCTCTCTTACTCTTTTTTCTTTTCTTTTTTTAATCACCAAGACAGCAATTCAGCCATAATTAAAGACATTCTCCATGAACTGGTAAAAAATGTACCTATCATGCTTCCTACCTCGATGTTATCAAAATTGGAGCTTATAGAAATTGATAAAGATTCACAATTTATCTGATCTTATTTTTAGGCCTCTGAGGAGATAAGAATCTCTGCTGATTCGAACACCAGAACAGGCTAATCTACCCTTCTTCTTCCTGCAAGACCACTGGGCTATGACTATAACATTTATGATTTACGACTTTGGTTCTACGATTTACATGACTGGACAGAATGATTGATTATTGTTTTTAGTACAATTAAATTGTTTAATCAAAAGTGATGATTGTCCTTAGGACAAATAAATAGCATTTAATTAAAGGCCTGTGCTTGTGTTATGTGCTGCTGTGTAACACCTCTGAACTGAAGCCAACATAACTCATCTGTGAAGATATTAGAATATAGCATTGTTTGTTAGCCATGAATGTTAGGGAGAATAAAAGAATTAACGGTTTGTGTGTAAATAGGATGACAGCACCCATGTTTACACAAAATATAACCCAAGGTTTTATCAGCACTAGACTTAGAATCTGTCCAGGCACTATAGCCAATGTCCCTGCATACGTATTTGTTAAAGGAACACATTGGAAGAAGATCACACCTAGTTAGTCATAAACAGACTAAAAGGGTCACTATCTGACCCAATCAACATCGTTACATAGTGCAATATCAACCGTTCCAGGTGCGCATTGGCAATGTCTGAAACTTCATTCTCTGTAGGCCCTATTAAGTCTGTGTAGCATTAGAATGAGTTTGAGGCTGTTATTTTAAGCTAAAAGAACTGCATTGTGTTCATATAGGCCTAGTTTAGGGCAGCCGTGTCCTACTGGTTAGCGCTTCGGACTTGTAACCGGAGGGTTGCCGGTTCGAACCCCGACCAGTAGGCACGGCTGAAGTGCCCTTGAGCAAGGCACCTAACCCCTCACTACTCCCCGAGCGCCACTGTTGTTGCACTTGAAGCGGTTTGAAGTGTCAGGCAATAGAAATGTAAGTGGCAAACACGCTTGCCTTTATTGGCCTACAGCCAATGGTGGCTGCTTGTTCTGACAGGCAAAAATATCTATCTACCTATTACACCTGCCAGTGCCTATTTATCTAATCACACACCTAAGTCGCCGACATTTGCTAGGTCATTAAGTGTTAACTGTACCGGTATATACTTTTGTAAAAGCGTTTAATGACAATAATGTCCTAACCTAATCATGCTTGATTGCCTAGCCTTTCAAAAACCCCCCACCCCCATCCCCAACACACACACACACAAAACACACACACTTACATCATCACTGTCATCACCTCACATACATACAGCACACTGCTTGCTACAGTAAGCCTCCTCTACATACTTGCTGCACACTGCCCCCACCCCCACCCCTCCCTACATACACAGCACATTGTCTTCAGGATCTTCTCCAACACACATCCTCTACATACTTACAGCACACTGCCCCCACCTACCCACACACACACACACAGTCACTGCTCCACTCCCCTCCCGCCCACACACACATCTTCACTGTCATCACTCACATACATCATACATACAGTACTCTGCTTGCAATAGTAAGTCCCTTCATCATACTTGCAGTACACTGCCCCCCCTCCCTACACAGCACATTATTTCATCAGGAAGCTTCTCCAACACACATCCCCAACATACTTACTGTTTTTTTTTGCCTAAAGCAAAACGTTGAACATTTTATTTAATTAATAATTTGCCCAGACTTGATGTGATCATATTGAGATTCAGGAAGATGATCCCGTGCAAGATGAGTAACTTGTAGGTTGCTCACACACACAATACACTCCCTCATACCAGCCTCAAGTTTTTTGAGAACTTTAATGATCAGTTTATTGAGAACTTTAATTATCCAATTGGAACACATGGGACCAGTTATGTGGTTGCTCTGCAACACTGCTCAATCTGGGCATGCATTGACAATGTCAGAGACTTGTCTCCACTTTGTACCGCTTGACAAGTTCAGTTGTGACTTTTTGAGTGCATCTCTGATACAGTGTTTAGGCGATGAGATGTAACAGGCAGGTCAGCATAGCTGATCTGTTTGCAGGTTATGGCATGTCTCCTAGGCAGAGAAAAACTGAAAAACTCAAACACTGTCCACTTAATCAACAGAGTCAGTATACTGATGAAGGAATAGATATATATGGAAGGTTTGCAAAGTGATATTATGCTCCTTTTAAAGAGTATTTTTGGTACTTTCAAAGTAGAAAAATACAGTTGATTTTGATACATGGTGTGGCTATGTATTTTATAGTTTATTTTGATACATTTAAAATTAGGGTATATTTGATATTTTATTTTAAAATGCATTTTGATGTATTTTTGCCCATCCCTGCCAACAGCTAGATGAGCCAGGCAGCTACAGTGCTACACTCTGTTGGCTGCAGTGCTACCTAGGGCTGGCCCTGATGCAGTGTACTGTTAAGTAGTGAAGTGATATGCACGTAGCCAATGTTTACTGTAAGTCACCTAGCTGAGTTAGACAGAAGGCGAGCCCTGCTTGCTCTGTTAAGGTATTTCTGTCCCTCCCAAACCAAACTTCGTTAAAATGGTATGTTTAACAGCACCCCTGGAGCCTCATAGGCCAATATGATCCTCATTATTAATCAAAATAGTAATAATAACAATAATATCAATATAATATTACATATTAATAAAATATTTTAATATCCCCATGATGGAATTTGTTTTAGCACAGCATAGCCCAGTGACAAACAACTTAGATAATTTTATTCAAATACAAATAAATTTTATGTGAGAGTAAGGTATTTGTGTTTTTTTGTTCTTTAATTTGAGTATGGTGTTTGGTGCCTGGTTTCCCTAATGTATAAATGTTAATTTCACATCTTGAGCCTGTTTCTGTTTATCTGGATGTTTTGCCTCATGCCACCCTTGAATTTATCAGTGCCTCAATAGTGCCACCCTTGTTAAAAATGTCTAGAATCGCCACTGACTGTGTGCTGAGTGTGTTTCACTGATTCACGGATTGGGATAAAATGCAGAGTCCAAATTTCCCTCACGGGATAGGCTACAATCTATGCACAGTGGTGCAGTAGCCTACATCATTCTTACTAAATCCATTGTATCAAACACTGCAGATAGAACATGCTATTTTCCTGCTACTCCAGCAAGCCTTTATTTTAACAAATACATTGTGATCATGTATTACTGTATTACACTAAAATGCTATCATTCAGCCTACAGGCTATAACTACTTTTTTGTTTAACAGCTGAAAATCCAAGAATCTTCCAGTCCACATGGTGTCAGTAATGTTCCATTAGTTGGATTCAATCCACTTTAAAGATTTGCACGAGGGAAACAGGCTCCTCCAACATGGCGACCTCCACAGACAGCAGTGATGGCTCAAAGTCGTCCATACCTACCTTGTCCTCGGACAATTCAAGTGATCCAACTTCTCATTTTCAGTATAGTCTCATATTGGAACATCTTATTGGAGACAGAAAGCCGATCAAAGACTTGAATCCGGGCGTTATGGGCGGACTGCCGAGTCCACAGAAAACGGACCAGGAGAAGATGATCGAACGAGGAATGGAGAGCTGTACGTTCAAAGCAGTGCTCGCATGTGTTGGAGGTTTTGTGTTAGGTGGTGCTTTTGGTGTTTTCACAGCTGGCATTGACACCAACGTTGGATTTGACCCTAAAGACCCCCTGAAGACCCCGACAGCGCGCGAGGTCTTGAAAGATATGGGCCAGAGGGGTATGTCTTACGCCAAGAACTTCGCTATTGTGGGAGCAATGTTTTCTTGCACAGAGTGCATCATCGAATCACACAGAGGCAAATCAGACTGGAAAAATGCCGTGTACAGTGGATGTGTCACAGGAGGAGCGATTGGATTGCGGGCTGGTTTGAAGGCAGGTGTGTTGGGGTGTGGAGGATTTGCTGCGTTCTCGGCAGCCATTGAATACTACCTGCGGTAGAACTGACGAGCATCGGTCTCTTTTGCAGTCACACAATATTGAACTGGAATCTTATGACTGGTCCACAGATCTATTCGTGTGAAAATTAGGAATATGCGTGTGTTACGTCAAATAATACCCATTGTAATTGAGAGGGAAGGCTATTTCTGTTAGGGCCATTTCTGTTTGCTCTATTTAGCCTAACTTTGAACATATCTGAGGACTTCTAATTCAGTCGTGCATTTAATGAGTTTTTTTCCCTCTCAACTCTACAAAGTCGTCTTCAATGTGAATAATAAGAGGTCCTTTGTGAAAGTTGTGGTCCCACTAAATAAAGTGGTGTAACACCTGATTCAATTAAAGTTAACATTAACAATTGAGTAATTCAACTTTTTAGTGAAGTGTTTTTTGTGAACCGGGTGAACGAAACCAAAGCGAACACAGAGCAGAAATAAGAAGTTTGCATTGAAACATTGTCTTCAGTTCCATAGCAAAACAACCACACCACTTTTTGGACAGGGGTGTGCATTAGGAAATGCAAAATTCAAATTCTGTGCTCTGTTGAAGAGATGTGAAAACATGGTGCTTCAGCACCAAAGAGGTATCATCTCCAATTCTCTCCTGCAGCAAATTCAGAATATCTGATACTGATGCACTCTCTCAGATTTGTGTTTGCAGTAGCACCAAAGAGGTACCATCACCAATTCTCTCCTGCAGCAAATTCAGGATATCTGATACTGATATTCTCTCTCAGATTTGTGTTTGCAGTAGAGGCAGTAGTAGCAAAAACTGTACTGTACTGTTGTGGTGGCACGCCCCACCCGCCTATTGTCCCACGACACTCACCTACTGTCTTGTGGCACTCACCTTGAGGTGCCCACTTGCTTTACTGTCCCATGGCTCTGTCCCGCGCCACTTGCCTACTGTCCCACACCACTGTCCCATGTCAACCCTATCTCTAACCCTAACCCAAGTTGGCAAATGGCCATGAGTGGCAGGGGACAGTAGGTGTGCCACCAACAACAGTACAGTTTGTGCTCTAACTGCTACTGGTTCACAGGCTACTAATAAAGCCCAAGCCCATTAGCAGTTGTCTAGTCTGTATGAGCGTTTACCATGCAGGTATTTCCTGTGCTGTGCTGTGGCAGTGGAGTCCGATCAGGTAATGGACAACACCAATTTCTCTCAGGACTCAAACGCATGGGAAGAACCAACTGCAACTTAATGGAGAGGTTAGTTAGGTTACAGAATTATGTTTGATACATTTATTAGGGAGAAATAGTTAAGTATCGCAAGAAATCTGACTTGGAAGTATATGTGTGAAAGTGTTACATAATAATAACGGTAATGGTAACTGTTCTCGCCACAACCGTCTCTGCATTGGCGGTGGTTCTGTCCAGTTTGGATTTCTTCAGTTCCCCAATTCTGCCCTTAATTCATGCAGTTTGTATTTTCTTAACCCTCTTCTTAATAGCTTCAGCTGTCCTGCCATCCTCCCCTGCCATACTGTGAGGTAACAAAAACCAAAATAACCACATCGAATTACCAGAAAATAATGGAAATAAACCAATTTCAAACAACTAAACAGAGTGAACAATTCCAGTTTTCACTTTGTCATGTTCCTTTACATCATGATGTTGCCTCTTCAGCTTTTGCAACTTTTAATGCTTAAAGTTACACAATGTAGGTTTAATGTAACAATGTCTGTTCCCTGTTTTGACAATTTCCAACATATAGGTACCCATTTAGTGCCGATGGGGTACCTAATTTGTTGATAATTGTTTGAAAGCTACGACGCAGTATCAGATATTCTGAGCATGCGATTCTGCCTGTTATCAAAATGAGTTTGAAGCCATTATCATCACTACATATTGTGTTGCTTTAAGTTGGGTGATTTAATGAATGATTAGTTATGCAGACCCATGTTGTTACTATACATCATTCAATGGAATGTTCATGATCTATCTTGATAATGTGGACATTCTCACATCCAGTTACCCATACTACATAACTTCAGTCTGTAAAGTTAAACTGGCACAGTTGTTGTCCCCACAGTGTATAGTGAAACTTATTTTATTTTAGTATGACCATCATATGTGTATTATTATACTAGGTTCCCATCCTACACATCATATTAATATTCACTATATCCTAAGCACAGAGCATAGGCATTTTTGACATTACATCAAAACAGTTATTTCCTCACATTCTGTTGCTATTTCCTGATCATTTTTGAATGACACACATGTCCCCATTAAAGGACCATCATTCAAAAAACACATTCAAGCAACACCTGCAAACGTCAGAAAATGCTGTTGTAAAAATGCAGAAATGCATTTACAACAAAGGTTGGGCCATATACATTGTTTCCTGACTGTTGATGCTGTTTATTGTCAGTTTGTAAAGTTTAGGCGATCATTGGTAAGGCTGGACCAATGATTTCAGAGTTAGTGCCCGTGGCGATGCAAGTGTTGCAAACGTTTCCCAATAGAGAGTAACTAGACTCTATTCACTTTGTAAATGACTTTGGATTTTTCCAGACTAACATTTAAGTAGGCTACTGGAGCACCAACATTTATGGATGTAAATGTGTTATAAACCAGATTTAATCCCAACTGTTGTGCATAACTGATCATCATGGACATGTTTAGTAGGCCTGGTCATTGTTGTTCCAACGTTCCCATCAGTTACTGGAATTAAAGACTCACATACGGTTTCACACTAGGCTAATATCATTTAGGAACATTTGGTAAATAATAATAATAATAATAATAAACATTAGTACACTATTTGGGGGAATAAATGACATCTCATTCTCTTTCTCAATTCAGATCTGATTACATTTTAGGTAATATAAATGCATATTTGCAGGAATCTGTAGACCTAACTGGTTCCCAAACCATTTAGTACCGCTGTAAGGGCCCATGCTCAAGTAGATGCCCAGAATAACAGTCCATTCAAAATGTTGAATAATACAGGATCTTAAATGTCAAATGAAATCTTTTGAATGTCAAATCAAATATTTTAAATACTCCTGGCATGTGCTCTGGCATCTTCAATTTACATTAGAAGCACTTCCCTTAGCTAACCTTTAGGGTAAGCAAACTATTTTATCAGTTCATGTCGGTTCATGTTGATCCAGACAGCTTGATTGCAAGAATTATGTAACATATAGCCTAGGTCAAATACAATACCAAGATATTACGGTCAAAATCTCAACAACAAAAAAAACTACTAAATATATCATATAATTTATTTAAGCAGTATCTTGCCGTTTATATCATTAAAGTAATTGCACTATTGTTTTATAATTGATAACATTTTTATAATTGAGACTTCGTGTCTGCTGGGAGGACTCTTGTTTTGAAAGTTTACCAAATAAATTGACCCGGAAGCTCATTCTGGCGTGTTTGTTGTACATTATGAAGAAGGAGCAAGTTGTCAACTGTCAGTTTTCGGTCTGGTATCCGATATTTAAGAAATTTACAATAAAGAGGTAAGGTCGTGTGTACCGTCCTCTTATTCCTTTTCTGACATTTTCTTGAATCTCGTCTGTTTGATGGTAATTTAATGGCAAAAAATATATTACTGATCATGCGGTTCTGTGGATAACACGCAGCAAGCTAACGTTGGTCAGCTGAGTTCACTCGTTTGTTATCATAACATTGGCCTTGATAGTCTCTCAACATTGTATCCATTTACTACTGCAACCTTGTAATATTTATCCAATTTTGTACTTCAGTTAAATGTTACATCGTTACTGCACACGCGACCTTACCCTATCCTACTATCAGGAAAAACATACTATTTTGAATGCTATGCTGTTGGTACCGTGGTAGTTGAAAGGCCATGGTTTTCACAGTATTAATCATCCGTATCAATGGATTTGTTATTTTGCTTGCAGTTTGATTCTTCCTCTGCCTCAGAATGTAATTGATTATTTGCTAGATGATGGAACACTTGTAGTACCAGAAAGGTAAGCAGACATAGCGCTATCAGAGTTAATGAACTGTAGTTTTCTACAGTTTAAGGTAAGAACATCTGTCCTAACCAATGTCATCCCTACCTATTTCTAGTGCCAGCAACACTCCGCAAACTCATAACAACACTAGTGACTCTGAAGGAGATGATGTTCAGGTATTATGTTGGCTTGATTATCATGGTCTTGTGATGCTCAAAACTGTACCAAAAAATGTCATACAGTGGTTCCATCTTCTAAACTTTTTTGTTTGTCTTTTTGGCAGTGGTCAGACGACGAAACAACAGAGACTGTTAAAGTAAGGCTCTTTCTTATTTATTCATTGTTTTTATTTACCTTGTGCCTCTATAGACATGTTGCTGTTAAAAAGGTGTAGGATGCATTTTAGGTGTTTAGTTAATCTTATTTCTGAATGAAACACATTCCTATTGGGTTTGACTGTACTGGTTAATCACTATTTTGAAGTCAACATTTAGTGATTTTTGTTTTAATTTCATCCCACAGGCCCCAGAGTTCCCAGATTTCAATGCTAAAGTGCTTGAAGCAATAAATTCACTTGGTGGGTGCGTGTTCCCTAAACTCAACTGGAGTGCACCACGTGTAAGTTCAGATAAAGGCTACACATGCGTGTCGGCACATATACAAATATAGGCATTACAATAAGGAATTCATACCAAAGTATACATAATATATTCATACTACGATATAGCCATAACTGTGTGAAACTGAGGATCAGAAAAGGAAAATATATTTACATTAATTCACGTTGCATTTTTTATGCAAAGCGACTAGCATTTGACAGTAGGGTACATGTTTGATTGAATTTGATTTCAACCCAGGATCTTTCAGTTGAGCTACAGAATATAGATTCAAAAAGCATATCCATTTTGGATGTACAGCAACTACAGTGGTAAAAGCAACACAATATAGTTATTTTTACCTTAGAATAACAGGAGTCTCTGACATTGTTGATGTGCGTCTGGTATTGCTCTATGTAATGTGGTTGTGGTGTGAAGGAGCATTACTCATCAGTTTTAATCAAATTGGTTACCCATTAGCGGTAAATGGTACCCACTTTGTTAAAAATTTACAAAAAAAGGAATACCCGCATTGTGTTACTTTAACTACAGTGAGTATCTACAGTGGTTCAAAGTAACATAAAGAAAGAAAAGTGTAATACTGCTTACTCCACGGAGCTGCCGGTTTATTAATAAACTGATGTCTTGGTCAGTCAGACCTTCATCATAGTGATTTACAGTGGTTAACAACCAAGCACAGGGTGACCACTGACAACATCCTCTTCATCTCTGTTCTCTACAGGATGCTAACTGGATCGCTCTGAACAGTTCCCTGCAATGCCAGAGCCTCAGTGACATATTTCTTCTGTTCAAGAGCTCCGATTTTGTCACGCATGACCTCACACAACCGTAAGGCATTTACTAAATGCATTTAAAAGATGGGACACACTGGGGCTAAAGGATTTGGGGAAAATATCATTCATATCATTATCAATTGCAATTTTTCTGACAGATATTGCAATTGTAATTTGATTTCTGATATAATTCAGGCTTCGGTTCAAAATCATTATATAATGTCATGTAAACATGTTGATTACCAATTACCAATTGAGTTAACATCGAGATATGAGCTGCTCTGTCTACTAATCCAGGAATTAAAACAAGAAATCCTTCCTAATATAGCTTTTAGATGGGCCACATCTGATTAATTAGCATGCAGAGCACAGTACCTCCATATATGTGACAATATTGACTGTTGGCTCATAGTCACTAGCTGCACAATCAATTGTCCCCTTTGTGATTTGGTAAGTGCATTAGTTCAAATAGCTTGACTAAGATTCATATTTTAACACACACAAAGACACACACACATAAACACACACCACACTCGATCTATTTTTGTTACTTCTGTCAGCCTTTGAAGTTGTTTTTACCCTAGAGCAGGATCCTTCATGAAAATTAATACCAGATTGTGAAAATCACCAGACAAAATACCAGTCAGTGACTTCTGTTACTGTATGCTTTCTATGTCACAGATATTATATGCTTAATCGAAATGTGCATGTGATGGGTTCTCTGTGTATTGTCATTGGTTAGAATGCTGTGCTTGTCCTTGAGTCCACAATGAGGAAGGATATCAGTTGAAATGTTATATTTTGGAATGCAACCAACATCCATAATCATGTATGGAAACTGGTTGTATTCCAGAATACAACCCCAAGAATGGTGTAGGTCATCATTTTTATTTCAACCCCCAACTCTTTCTCTCCATCACGGATCTGTCATCAAGCCAGCTATTTGTTTGCTGGCACAGCAGAAACAAGAGCTCTTGGGACAGAAACTCACATTGGCGCATTAATGTAGGAGAGATTGAAATCCCCAGGGAAATGTCAAGGCTCCCTGAAGACTGAACTAGCTTTAGACCCATGACACTTTAATCAGGTTATGCTCTGTGGAGTGTGTGTGTGTGTATGTGTGTGTGTTACAGTGTAGGTAGGTGTGTGTGTTAGTGTAGGTGGGTGTCAACACATTGCTGTAATTTACTTAATTTTGCCACCCGCAGATTCATCCACTGTAGTGATCAAGATTCCCCAGATCCAACCATCAGCTATGAGGTGAAGTACATGCCTTCTGTACAGTGATGTTATTATGTATAATAATTACACAGACACACTATATGCTTGCTGTATTCACATATTATCCAGACATTTAAAGGAGAACTCCGGCAAAGTTTCACAAGGTCAACGAGTACTGTTTGTTCAAAAAAAAAAGAAAAGCTAGCTCGTTCCAACAGCTAAAGCAGCCAGGCAGCTACAGCGTTGCACTAGTACTAGTACTACCAGAGACTTTCTAATGAGGAGACACAGCACTCAAAAAATCTTCCATAGAAGTGCATGGGGTTAGTTTGTATGGCCGTTGTCTACACATATCCCACCCCTTCCTCGGCAATATCCACATCCTACACATATCCTACCCATTCCTTCCCCTTCCTCCTCGACATGTAAATACATTGAGCCAATCATGTGGTGTGATGTGAAGACATCAGGCCAATCATATCTTGTGAACTCGCCGCTGGAGCAAGGTTGGTGTCGTGAAGCCTTGCGCATGCGCATTTTTGCCGAATAGGATGCCCGATGAGAGCCCAAAAAGCCTTGCAATATGGCCGCCGAGTGGAGGGACTTGCCTAAAATGACTTTGGTACTACCCACAGTGTAGCGCTGTAACTGCCTGGCTGCTTTAGCTGTTGGATGCAGCAACTCAAGCTAGGTAAAACCAGTTGCTTTGTTTTTTTTCCGTACTGACATTACTCAGAGACCTCGAGAACCGGAAGTCTATGTGAAAAATCGCCGGATTTCTCCTTTAAGTAACAAAGACGTCTCTCTACATACATACTTATCTCACCCATGTTTCCATTAAATACGTAAGGGATAATGTATAGAACGCCGGTCATTGTCGGGAAATAGGTCCCGACAGGGCGGACCGGACCCCGACGCGCAGCGGCTACCCACTAAAGCAATCAACACCGGCAACAAAATATTGATTTAACAATAATTTTAATGATGATCATTATATCTAGGGTTGTGAAATGTCGAGATATCCCTGCCCTAATTGCCATGTAACTCGCAGGTCTTTCCGTTGGCATTTTGCACCGATGGATAAAAAGAACGTAGCACCTGATTAAGACTCTGCATTATAATCAGCAAAGTCAACCAACATTTTTTTTCCACTAACCAGTCTTTGAAAACTGATATGGCCCATACCGTGGTCCGTTTTGTATTGATTTCACGTCGGTTCTCTTCAATTCTGTCTCTGTCAACACTGTCGTCCAGATGTTTGTGTCGTTTCGCTTCTTTGCCTTCCTCTGTGTTGTTTTCTTTTCTTAAGTGGTGAAGACAACTCAGCCTTCATCCAAGAATCGAAATCTGGGTAATCTCCAAGAATATTAAAACTAATATTAAACTCATCCATTGCGCCGGATGAATTGAAAGTTTGTCCGTTACAAAGTATGTGCAAGTCAACTCGCGTAGCTTAGCAACAGAGTATTCTAAAGTGATAAGTGGCCGGACTACTTGCGCAGTAATATGAAAGACGTGAAATAGATGCACAAAGCCCATTTTCCTTGACAGCGGTCTGTTATACTTAGCAACGGTCTGTTATTCAGAACTAGCAGACCGCCGAACGTTGGGAAATCCCATTCAAGCCAATGGAGCGTTCTACTTGCCTTGTGAAGAGCCGTATGATAAATATTATATTAAGTATATTACATATTATATATTTATACCTCCTTTCCTCTTTTGTCTCTCAGCTGGTCTTGAGGAAATGGAGTGAATTGATCCCAGGGGGAGAGTTCCGGTGCTTCGTTAAGGAGAGCAAGTTGATCGGTACTGCATCTTAAATACGCACATACACACACACACACACACACACACACACACACACTGTCATGTGGTCACACATTCACATACACATTCAATTTGCCTAATGGTGACTTGCCATGAGCTAATCGTCACTAAAATCTGGTCTAGATTTAAATATGCATGCTGATGCAAACTCCTCCTCGTTAACATCTGCCTTCCTCACAGGGATCTCTCAGAGGGATTACACACAGTACTACCATCACGTATCGAAACAGGAAGACAGCATCTGTCAGTCTATCCAGGACTTCTTCAGGGACCATATCCAGTACAAGTTTCTGGATGATGACTGTAAGTGTGTTTGGGTGTGTGCATGTGCGTGTGCGAGAGAGAGAGATAGAGAGTGAGAAGGAAAGCTCACTCACTGTGTTTATGTGCTTCTGTTGACATTGTAGTTTAATTAGATGCCTTGTAATAACAATTTGATGTGTTTTTATTTTTATTTTTTTGCAGTTGTTTTGGACGTCTACCGGGATAGCTGTGTAAGTGCTCTTGCTATTGGTTTCCACCATGGAGGTATTATGGTTTGCACCATCTTTGTGCTAGTCATTTAGTCAAGTAACTCCAGCAGATTGTAAAGGGCTATTCACACCAAGAACAATAGCTACAACGATAACTGAAAATAAGCTTAACAATATCATTCTTTGTGTCGGTATCGTTATAGTTTATGGGTGGACGTTGTCATCCATATTAGCTAGAGCGATGCTTTTTCGCTGTTATCGTTACAGTTACTGTTCTTGGTGTGAGCGACCCTTAAAAATGCACAGCATGTACTCAGTGTTCCTCTACGGTTCCTAACAGGGCCAGGTCTGGCTGATTGATATAAATCCATTCGGGCCGGTCACAGACTCCTTGCTATTCACCTGGGAGGAACTGAGCTCCGGGAGCCGTCTGACCGCTAGTCAGCCACAAGATGACATGCCTCAAGAGGTGTGTGTGCATGTGTATTGCAATCATTATCATGGGAAATTTTGGGAGAAAAAAAATATATACATAGTTTGCAAAAGTGCTTTTTTGTAAGTGTGTGTGTGCTTGTGTGAGTGTGCACATGCATGTATGTTGCTGTGTGCAGCTGTATAAATGTGATAATGTGAAGTGTACAGTATATAGCCACACACACTTTTCCCTTTCTCTAGGAGAGGCCTGCATTCCGTTATACTACCAGTGAAGTCACTGTTCAGCCCAGTCCTTGCCTGAGTTACAGAATGCCACGGGACTTTGTGGACCTGTCCACAGGAGAGGATGCCTACAAACTTATCGACTTTCTCAAACTGGTATGGAAGAGTTGCTCATGCCTTTACGTGCGAATAATGTTACTATTTAGTATGAGTAAAGGAAGAACTTTTGAAATTTCTATATAATATATCTATTAAGTCTTATTTTTAACATTTATTTGATTTTACTTTAAACTGTTACATTTAATGTTAATGTAGTGTTTATTTCTATGAATATCTAAAGACATAAATGATGTAGCATGAGACATACCATACTGTGTGTTTGTGTTTGTGTGTGTCTCTGTGTCTGCATATGTGGCATCAAGGCTTGTGTCCTGAAGGTTTGCATCCGTTTTCTCTTGTTTCAGACCAAAAGACAGCAGGAAGCAGAAGAATCTGAGGGAGAGGCCTAGAAGATGTTCATGCTTCCCTTCTTGTAGACAGACACATACATACAGTGCAGTAAATTATTGACTAGGTGGATCCAGAACCACTGTCTTATTACAGTTCTCATTCACATATCAAGACAAGCTTCATCCTGTCTTACCTTTGAAAATCCTTTTCCCAGCTCCTTGCACTTTCAAGTGAGTTTGTGTTTGCTGTTACTTTGTAAAGCTTAGCAGTACCCATCATGATTCTTTACTGGATCTAGAGTTATTGTAGTCTTATGGATATAATGTTTGCTTAACAGGACAGGAATTTTCTTTTTCCTGAGGAATAACTCTCCTTTTCTGAGGAACAACCTAAATAATAACAAGCGTTTGTGTCTTAGTTGTGCTCTGATGCAAAAGGGCATTAAAGCCTATTGTGTGAACTGATTAGATCCCTCCTCACACCATGTAAATGTGCATGCATTTTTTTTTTGCATGTATGTTGACTTTGGTCTCAAATGGACCATGGTTATCTTCTATCATCTTTGGGAAGTGGGACTAGAAGAGTGGAGTCAACATCCACAGTTGGCTTTAGGCTTTTTCATTATGGTTGTGAAATAAACGCTTTTGTGTAAATTATATTTGAAACTATATATTTGTATTTGAAACTGGATTTCACTGTGGAACAGTTTGACTTGTTTAATCTTGGTCCCTGTAAACCAGTGCATCACTTTTCATAACAGGCCCCCCTTTGACAATGAGAAACGAGTTGCAAACACCACAAACTTTTCTTTATAATAATAATTATAATAATAATAAACAGATGTTCATCAGTTAGACATTTTCAAATTCATTTCATCAGTTTTTAACCAGAGATCTTTGTAAAATGCATCAGATCTGGGCAGTTCAAATACATTTTCATGATTGTGTTCCTATCGTTCCATGCTTTCAATTGGTATATGTTAGTATTGCTATATGTTGTATGTTATATGAATAGTTATAACTGGGACTCACCACACACACTGCAACTGCTAAACTTTGGACAATCTCCCCAGTTTTCCACAAGGTGGAGCAATTCACTAGTATTTTGTCAAATAGTTTTCAACAATTTAGTGACTGTAAGGGTAATGTTGTGCTAACGCCAACAATATTACATTGTATTCACTAAGCAGTATGTCGTCACTGCAGTTAGCTACTATTTTACTCTCCATTTGGATTGATTAAAAAAAAACTGACCTTAACACTTTGGTAACCCTAAGTTTGTTTGTAGAATTAGGGCAAGATATTTTCACTTTTCACAGTTAGGCTGTAACACACACACACACACACACACACACATACTGCACATACACACTGCCACACTCCTGAAGGTTGGCAGTGGATCCTCTTTAAATCAAGGTATTCATGCAAAAATTGTTACTCTCCCTCAGTAAATGCATTATTGCCTCTCTCACTCAAATGCTTGAGGGCATTGCTTAGGACCAGAGCCAGTCTGTCGTGTGTTGCTGACACAGATCAAAGGGGCCTGTGATGCCTGTGAACACACTGCTAGACACAAAACATAAACATGAAGGGATGGACTGGTTTTATTCTTGTACCTGGCGCCAGGGCCAAGCAAGTGGCTTGTGTCCTGTCACACCAGGTGTGTTTATGTATGCACTATGACGAGTGTGAGTCTGTGTGTGTGTTGTACACAGCAGATGTCAGCAGTGTGCACAGTACCCTCAGCCTGGATTGCCTCTCCCGGGAGAAAGAGAGAGAGCTGCAGACTAGAGAGAAAGGTTGTCACTGCGAGTAAAGCTGAGAGGAGTATTATCCTTCTTTAGATAGAGGCGGGGCGGAGGCTCTGTCAAATCAAACTAGTTTGAAAAGCTGACTCAGAAATGGCTGCATAGAGAGAGAGGAGGGGTGGGGGGGGTGAGAAGAAGAGAGGAAGGGAGTGGATAGATTTTCCTTAGCAAAAAACTGCAGTAGTTTGCAGCTGGAATACTCATGAGCACTTGCGCGCTCACACACACACACAGGAGCTGGCTGGTCTGTCAAATGAGAAAGCCTGCAGTAATTTTATCCCCCCTAACTACAGTGCCAAGCTGGCGCTGTGGGCACCATCCAGACCCCCTTTCCCACCACACACTGCTGCAGCTGGCACTGGGCACGTAATTCTTACTCATACCCAGAATGCAATTTTGTATGGGGTGCACGCTGCAATCAGTAGCTAAGGGGATTCAGACTCAGCTGTTTCCTCAGAAGATAATGAGGAAAAACCTTTTAAGAAAACTAAAGGAAAACTTTTACGTTTTAATTTAAACGATCATGATTAGGGCTACCAGAAGTTTTAATAGAATAATTTAATCATACGACCGAACTTTACATATTTGAAGTCGCCTAGCAAGTTTTCAAAGTAGATTGCAAGTACACTCACACTGTAATGCTTGCTTGTGTTCATCAGGTAGCCTAGTATAACACCGACTATGGATATGTCCTTAAAAATATTGACCAAGCCGTGTGAGCTCGCATATTCAGCGTGTTGGCAACACTGTCCCATTATCGGGGATGGTGCTTAATCGAGTCCATTATGAGCATTTTATCCACTGCCATTGGTTTAGACACCACTTTTATTTCATAAGCACATTGATGTTTTTAAACGGTACATTACAGGGTGTCCGTTAGCATAAGTGGATCCCCTTTGCCGCCAGACTCGTTTTGGTGCAATGCGAATTATCTGTAGTAGGTAGCCTAGACGTTCTGGCTCACAAGCACACTTGTGCGCACTGTTGACAGGTCTATCTTTCTGTGGCATCCTACTCACTCCCTCAGTGCCATAACAACCGAAGGCATTAGCATGGTTCAATAAAACATCCGGGTTTAGATTATGTGCTTCAGTTGTATGGGGCGTAGCGAGAGCAGGTTGTATTTTGAGGGACTACGGTGACTAGGCTACTGTGCTCGTCTTGTCTGGTGGAGGGTGACATAGCCTAAACAGGGTTACCCCTGCACAATTTAGGCTATTTATGTCAACTGTTTAAGTCGTGATCTTAAACGAATGATACAGAGAAGTCGCGTGGTCCCGTTTGGTGCCTGCTGATAGAGTGAGATAGAGAGAGAGAAAGAGGTGCGGGGCGACCCGAGGTGGCGGTGGCATTTCCACCGTCGAGAGCCTGCAAGAGAACATCATCGCCCGCGCGGTGACTTTGATGCGCGTGGTTGTGCTCGTCAGAGGGGAGTGGAATCCTAAGCGTGGGAAAAAAGGCAAGAGGTAGATTCTTCTCCGGGGGACCCAAAACTGTTCGAAGCATCTACGGCTTTTCCCGGTTGCACCATGGCGCGGGAGAACGGAGACTCCGGGAAATGCTCGTGGAAAAAGCAAGTTGATGACATCAAGAAGATATTTGAATTCAAGGAGATCCTCGGAACGTGAGTGACTTAACAAGCTCATCTAGTCTAGGTTTAGAAATATGCAAGCGGCTCTCCCCTTGGGCATGCATGTGAATGGTAGAATTCACCGAATAGGCTACACGTAGTGTATCAAGGGCAGGCCGTTGAAACTTTGTAACCATGTTGGGTAAGCATGTGTAAAGGGACCGGGACAGTCTATGAGAAACAATGTAACACTGCACTGTTAGTAAACAAAGACGAAGAGAGATATCGGTGTAGGATAAAAAAAAAATACTTTCGGACGACCATATAGCCTAGGACTAATGCAAGTTAGGCTAATCTACAGTAATTTGATAACCCAACTATATTTTTACATTATTTTCTCCCTCTGGACCCCAAATAACTCATCATAAGTAAATCTTGCTTTAAATGGAACGGCGTGGGTATTTATTTACACGAAACAGTGTTTTGGATTATTTATTGTGAACATAGCCTATTCATTAATCTGACGTTTATCCCTAAAGGAAGCACTCATTCGTCTCGTTGGTCTTTATCGAAGCCAAAGAAAACAAAAACAACCCATTGATAACCTTAACACTGTGTTGGTCCATGCGATTACCTTACGTTTTCTCAACATATTGTGTAGGCAATCACAATAAACGGGATAGAAAATGTCATCCCTCCCAGATAACAGAGTTCCGGATATTAATTTAGTCCCTCGACCTTTAGGAACTGATTAGAACGGCTTGTTATCTGCGCCATTTCGTGCGTTCCTGTCCCCAGAAATTTAGATGGACAACTCTCCTGTCACAGGAACTTGTAACCGCAAGGCAACGGTCGGCCAGTCTATGACCACTGCATGCGCCCACTTCCGCTCTTACTGAGACCCTGTGATGTGGACCTGTTGGGTCGTGCCAAACGATGTTTGTTGTGCAGTGGCGTTTTTCTTCGCCCGTAGCCGTAGCCTACTCCCTCCCACCGGTAGCTGTTTGCTGAAGGCTGGTGCTGGCTCCAGTTGAGTCAGGGAATGGGGGGATTAATGCAGACAGATTAGAGCGCGGGAGAAAGTCTCTTGGAATAGAGAATGGACCGCCAGGGTCAGTGTAGCAGCATGATAATAATACTAATGACAGTACATATGGCTGATATGGGGACCAGGATGAAATTGTTTGGCTACTTCGGTTTATGACTGTATGTGTGTGTGTGTGTTTGTGTGTGTGTGTTTGGGGGGTTGGGGGTCTCCAAGCCTCCAAGCTTCTGCCCACACATGGAAATCTTCCCCATCTCATCTCCTGACAAGAGGATCTGAGTTAGGCGCTAGGACACTGCAGTCATGGCAACACAAGAGAAGGAGTCATGGCAACTCAAAGTGGCTCTACCAGTCGAGGGGATGAGATGGAGGATGGGATGGTCTTTCGGATGTGTCGGGCTGCTTTGTCTCCCAGCAGGCAAGAGGTGGGAGGAGCACTGGAGCAAATAATGCCTCATGATTGGACCATGTTGTGTTGAATGGGTTTTATGGTGAATGAAGGAAATCTTTATCAATGAATATTTTTATGGTGTATGAATCTGTATCTAAGTGGGTAGACGATTCAGTGCTTATCAGTTTTATTGGATGAATTACGACTGATGCATTTTTGACAGTCACAGATTTCTTGATGGAAACTGGACAAAATTCAATGGCAAAGGCACTTACTCTGCAGGGTATTGCCAGCGTTGCGGCTATAGTGGGTAGCCATAGGTAGACTATATGCCACATGTGCATATTATGTCCAAAGGCACACATAGCATGCATTTGCAAATTTTTTTTAACAGACTTCTTTAGCATGTGACTGATTTCCCTGGGAAGTGTCAGCATACAAGATAGCATGTGTCTATCTGCATGCAACGTTTGAGAAAATAAAGCAATGAGTTGTATATGTTCTGTATAGATAAGTTCATCTGGATCCAAACTCTTATCCTGAGTCTTCATCCTCTCTCTGGTCTGTCTCACGCAGTGTTGTCAACAGCAGTCTATCTACTCCCGAGACAGAACAGAATCCCCCAGTGATACATGTTATACACACTATTTACATGTTTGCAATAGTTTTAAACACATTTTCAGTGAACACGTCCATCAATTCATTATCACATTAACTTGACATACACCAGAAATGTATTCACAATGTGTCTGCTGCTTGACGGAGTTGAAATATTTCTGTCTACCACTGGCATGTGTTCAATGCATCCATTTGCTTTAACAAAACATCCACCTTAACACAAGACTCTGGTTAAATATTGACCACAATGCTCCCAGCCATTTAGCTGTCTGTCATGACATGGTTGGACTAGCTTCTGAACACACTAATGAGTGGATGTTAAATGGATGTAATGAATTAATTGTGGTCTCTCTCTGTGTGTGTGTGTGTGTGGGTGGGTGTGTGTGTGTGCATGTGTGTGTCTTATTGGACCTAAAGTGGCAAGACAGACCCCTGCATCTAAAGCATGCAGCAGCCATTTTTTCTACTGTGTATAGCAATGCCTAGTTCTTTTTTGTTTTCATTTGAAAGTTCCATGTTTAGCACTCTACACTCCTCCCTCCTTGTCTTGATCTTTTTAGGGGGCTGACTCGGGGTTAAAGAATGAATTATTTGAAGAGCTAACATTTGCTACAGATCACATGGGGGCTCTGCTCTTCCTCACTACCTGAGCCCCCATCTGACCAGAGCCCCGTGTGATCTGTAGCAAATGTTAGCTCTTCAAATAATTCATTCTTTAACTTGACTTTGGTGCTATTAATCATTAGCGTTCCATGCTTGCAGGACGCTGACCTGCCTTCTGTCCATCCAGCAGCAGAAATGTTTGGATAGCGTTTGGAAGCATATGACCGGAACGCTAACTCAACACTGCGTAGCGAAGGATATGGGGCATTATGAGAGTCAGGGATCTGGTTTCACATCACTCTGTGTGTGTGTGCGTGTGTGTGTGCGTGTGTGCGTGTGCGTGTGTGTGTGTGTGTGTGAGAGTACATGTAGACAGCAGCTACTGAATAATTGAACTCACTGAGCACCCACAGGTTGAGGGATGTCACATGACCATTTCAACAGGTGCATCCTTTAGACAGACTTGATTAGACCAAATTAATGTTAAGAAAACACTGGGAGTTTTTTTGTCACAAACACAATGCTTTTTGCTTTAGGTATAAACCCTAGTATTACTCCACACAACTCAGAATTCAATCTCTACTCTTAATTTTTAATGTAAGACCAAAACATCACTCCTCTTTCAAGAAATAACTTGAGAAAAACTCATATCAACCGAAGAGGTCAGCGAGGTGAGAGAGAAAGAGAGAGGAAAGACAGGAGAGAGGAGGAGCTAGAAAGAGAGAGAAAGGAAAGAGGAAAGGAGAGAGAGAGGGGAAAGACACGAGCGGAGAGAAGACATTCAGGCCGTGCCGTCCTTAATTGCTTGTTCCACTTACACTTCGTGATCCTGACTTTGTCCTCTTTCTCAACTTGAATCTTCCTTCCTCCCTCTCTCTCTCTCTGCTCTCTCTCCATCCCTCTCTCTCTTTCTCTCTCTCTCTCTCTCTGCTCTTTCTCCATCCCTCTCTCTCTCTCTCTCTCTCTCTCTCTCTGTCTCCTTGACTCTGCTGCACATGCAGTATGTTTGATATGTTTTTGCAGTCTAACATGCACCCAGTGAAGAACATATGGGCACACACATGTACACACACACACACACACACACACACACATTTCTATACATATCATAACAAAGTGATAAACTCACTGCAGCAAAGGCAGTAATTACCATATACATTGGGGGGTTGATATGATCCAAATGCCCCCCCCCCCCCAATATATGGACATAAAAATATAAAGAAAGAAAGAAACACACGCTATACTACAGGAAACCAACAAGCACCACCATCTGGAGTGGTTATTGACATTTTAATCAAACATAAATAACGCACAACGCCACTGCTTCAGAATTAGGGCAGGCACAAAATATTGTCCGTGTGCTTGGTAGAGTTTCCATTTACTGCGATAGGCTACTGCGGTGTGGTAAATTACCAGTCCAATTCTCACAAAATTTGGTGGAAAGGTGTAACACATTCTAAGGACAATCCATTAAATTTTGGAGCAGATCTGACTCTGAGAACTTCAAAGTATTTTCCATATACCGGTAGTATTTTCTCGCAATGACCGCGAAAGTGAAACTTGGCGGACCTCTACTCTCCCAGTGCCCTTTAAGTTTAAATGATGAATTTGTGAGTAGTGCTGGTGTCATTAATTTCTCTCACATGTCTTACAACATAAATAATGCATTCATAGTCTGGTGATGTCAGAAATGAGCCTGTCTATAGGCCTTTTAGAAATCATAATCATGTGTGTGGAAGACCATTGTCAATGTTGGAGGGGGTCCCCATATAGGCCTACACACGTTTGACTGATATTAGACACAATTGTAAAAAGAAAACATATATAAACATATCACTCCATCTGTTCATGAATTTGTTTATGGGACATTTTCACCCCAATACACATTAATTTACAGAAAGATCATACAAGACTGAAAGCAAACATTTCCGGTATCAGTGTTACATTAATCCCATGCATATTGTTTTGCCATTGTTTTCAACATCTCTATAAAATCTCATACCCCACACAAATCATGGCTTCTACTGCAACTCTATAGAGTTTAAGGCTGAAGTTGTCCGCGTGTGGCTGGTTCTTAACTGCTATTGGCTTATCTGTGTTTGATGGGCAGGGCTTAGCGATAACTAAGCAATAGATCCTACTGTATTTTTCTTCAAAACTTATGATTGTCTTTGGCAAGTCCCAAGTCTTAGTTCTGATTATTCAAATAGCTTCAGGCAATCCAACTGAAATGAAAGTTCATGCACGCAATACTCAATAAAAACAGACCCTACAACATTCTTATCAACATACTTGTCGTCTGGTGTCTTGACGACCGAAACAACAGAGACATGAAACTGTTACAACTGGTGTCAGAGATGTCGGAAAACATCAGATGTTTTCCAGTGCTACTTTTCAAATGTGTCATGGACGTTGAAATTCTTAGGCGTATACTTCAACATCTTTCATGCTAACATATCAGTCATTATGTTCATGAATTTGTATATGGGACATTTAGTCCCCCCAATGTTGACTATATGGCTATGGCCTTGTATCCTACATGTATTGACTGCTTTGGCAATATAAGTGCCAATAATAAACATTTTACACGCTAATAAAGCAACTTTTGAATGTTAATTTTAATTTGTACACTCACTCACATGCACACATAGTGTGTGAAAGAGAGGGGCACTCTAGGAGTACACAATGAGGAAAAAACATGCTCATTTTTCATGTTTTTGTCATGCTTCTGTTTTATTTGTTGGTCTTCAGCATTTTTGTGTTTCCTGTTTGTGGTTTGCGTGTGTCTGTGTGTGTGTGTGTGTGTGTTTGTGTGTGTTTGGTGACCATGACTCCTGAGTCAGCGCCCTTGTCTGTAATCTTTAGCTATGGCCATTTGGCCACAACGCTTGGGGGAGTTTCACTGGAACACCAGGAACACTGTGAGAAATATGCCACAAAGGCCCCAGGGGATGTCTGCCATTGGCTGGAGTTTCATATAAAGGGCATCCTCCTCACATCCCTATACACTTAAAGCAACAGCATGCAGCCATTTGGGGCATTCTTTTTGAAGTATAGATTTATCGACAACTAATTTTAGGGAAGGCAAGATAAAGCAAGACAGGTTTTATTCATATAGTGCATTTTATACAAAAAGGCAACTCAGTGGGCTCTACATTGTCAAAAAACAGAGAATAGAAAACAGTAATAAAAAAATAGCATGAGGGACAAAACAATAGATAAGTAAAATACATGTATTTACATAATTCATAGGGTCATAAAATACAGAGTGCAATTGGTTGAAAGAAGCTTTAAATTAATGTAGTTGAAGGACAGATTAACACACCTTTCATTCCGCTTAACCTCCCAGGCTGTGCATGTAGTTCACACATATCACTAAAATAAATGAATTAGGATGACAGCAAGTCTCTATGCCATGGCAACTGTGTTGTTGTTTGCTATTTTTTGCATACCTTTGCATACCTTGTTTTAGCTCAAAACTCTTTACTGCAACTTTAAGCATGGTATATATTTCCAGCCCTGACACTGTAACAGTATCCCTGTCAAAATGTGAAAGTTCTCTGGAAATGGCATTGCTCTCTTTGTACAGATTCCCATCTGTGTTTGCATGGTCTGTGTCTGTTGGTGTGTATATTTCCAGCCCTCACACTGTAACAGTATCCCTATCAAAATGTGAAAGTTCTCTGGAAATGACATTGCTCTCTTTGTACAGATTCCCATCTGTGTTTGCATGGTCTGTGTCTGTTGGTGTGTATAATTTCTAATGCATATTATATGCAACGTACTGTATGTCCAGCTATGCTATATGGTGATGAGAAGCAGGCGGAGGTGACTTTCAGTGTGTGTGTGTGATGCCTGAGGCTAACCTTTATCCAGTTCACCCTCTTCTTTCTCTCTCTCTCTCTCTCTCTCTCTCTCTCTCTCTCTCTCTCTCTCTCTGTCTCTGTCTCTGTGCGTGTGTGTATGTATGTGTGTGTGTGTGTTTGATGCAACTCATAATCAAAGGAAGTTGTGCTGAGTAGTTCTGTGTCTTCCCCGGGGATTATTCGCAGGCTTAAACAGGGCGACACATTCATTAAAAGATTCAGATTATCCCCCCTCGCGCCTCGTGACCCCTCACAGTGCGTTCTCCTCTACGTTTCCTCGTTCTCTCTCTTTTTCTCTCTTTCTCTCCATACCCTTTCTCTCCCACTCTACTTCAGTGCCTCTGGCTCTATGACAGATTATTTTAAAGATAATTTTAGTGTTTTTATGTTATTGTTAAAGTGTGTTATTGTATCAACGTTGTTGTCTTAACACAGCTTGCTTTAGTTAAGGAAAGTCTGATTTTAAACCAGATTAGAGGATAATCCCTCCTCTCTGTCTCTGTCTCTTTCTCTCTCTCTCTCACACACATACACAAACATGCACACACACACACACACACACACATGCAAACCTGCACACACACACTCACACCACTCACACACACACAGCACTCACATATGCAGACCCACACATATATAAATACAGTTGGCACATAAAAAGAAACACATGGCCATAAACCTACCTAAATACAGTCATCATCGTCAGACTTTTTCGGTCATAAACGTTAACTACTTATGTACGAACGGGTCATGTTTACCAGTCAAAGTGACACATGCACGGGGCTTCCATGACGTGTTAACGTGGAGAGACGACTGCAGAAATAGTGATTACCTGCCCCTCCCTCCTCTCTTTATTGGATCAACACACTATGAATAGAATCATAACACACTAAGAATAGAACCATAACAGGCTCTTAGTGCTTATTAAAAGCATTAGTTCATCGCCTCATGGGAGCACTGTGTGCACCTAATCATATAGTGGACAGGGCGGAGAAGGAGGAGGGTTGGAATGATGGTTTTGTGTTAGTAAAGCTCTTACTTGTCTTTTATATATATGTACGAACACATGCTGTTTAAGAGTATCCATACACTGCCACCAGACCTTGCTTCAGCAGAGATATTAGAACATTCCAGTATGTTTAATTTAAACAGTCTGTGACCACGCACCACTTACATAGAGACAGACAGACAGACACACACACACACACACACACACACACTGCACAGTCTGCTGAGACATATTGGAGCACTTAAAGGCTTAGGGGGGAAAAAAAGCTGTGATTGCTCACAAAATTAATGTCACACTAGTGTAATATCTGGAGCTGGAGATGAAACAACATATTACACCATTGCTCTCTTCCAGGGAAATCTCTCGCCTGTGCTCATTTAATGAAAAAAAAAATGAACGGATAGCAGAGACAATTGTCACATTTATTTAAACCGTCAAGACCCACTCAGCCCTGGGAAGAACTAGCAGTGCTGGGCAGAATAATAATGGCCTTGTAACAGTCTAGAGGTTAGGAGCAAATTGCCTGGACTTGTGGGTATTAGGCAGCTGAGACAAAGTAAACATTGAGCCATGTATCAGGTGCTGAGACGATGGACGCTTTAATCGGACACTCACTTCAGCTACTGAATGGTGACAGAGGGGTGTGTCGAGTTTGGTTGAAGTGCCACTGTATTTGTGGCAGTTGACTAACACTTTAGTTGATAAAGTTGTATTTGCTTTTCTGGATGGAGTTGTTTCCTTGTCCAAATTAATTGCTAGGGTCTTGCTAGGGTTGTTTTCGAAAAAGAAAAAAAAGATAAAATTCATATTACAGGTCTATTAGGTCTATTCCTGGTATACATTGACATTTGTCAATTAGGTCTATTCCTGGTATACATTGACATTTGACATTGACATTGGTATACAACAAATCATTGGAAAATAGGGAGGTGGGGATTTGACCAAACAAGCCATTTGTCTTTTGGGAGTTTGGGTTCTAACTAATGTGGTTTACTATAAAACCCAAGGGCAATATTACTGATAGGCAGGAATCCGAGTGTCTGCGGAAGTTTCCTAATTGGTCAGTGCATTTGCTCTGTTGAAAGTTTTTGTCGCCGTCTCCACATCCCAGGAGAGTGCCCTAAACCCAGTCTTCTATTCTCAGAGTATCTATTTTTAAGACTGCTACCAGAACGTAAAAAAAACACCCATCTTAATTAATGTTATTCCAAGAAGAGTACTGCTTACAGCTGCTGAGACGAGAGTGCTTCTTGTCATTTGTATTGTGATTCATACTTTCTGTTTCCGAGCGCAATACATATTGGCTCAGGAAGCACAGGACTGTGCCTTATCGACTCATAGTAACGCTCCCTTAGCTTAGCTGGTGGAGCGTGTCGCTAACAATGCAAAGCTCGCCGCTTCAGTTCCCAAACTGCACTGGGGTCGGTGATGTAAGTTGCCATGGATAAGAGCACCTGTTTAAATGATGACATGTAGCCTAAATGGTCTATCACGATGTCCTGATGCTTTGATTGCTCATTCACTCCACTTAGCCTAACAGGTCTTACCAGGGATGGGCAGTTTTTATGATAAATGTATTTAAAATAGTACATATTTCAAATACAAAATTGTATTTTGGAATTTGTATTTTATTGGGTTGAAAAAAATGGCTTCGTATTTTGTATTAGAATACTTTATAGGTGTGTATTTTTGTAGTTTAAAAATATTGTCAAATATTTTGGTAAAACCAATGCTTTTGTGTGTAAAACAAAGAATGTAGCCTCTGACTGGTGCTGTTTGAGTAATTTGTCCACACTTAAATATTGAGATTCAGGAAGAGGATCCAGTGCAAAATGAGTAACGTGTAGGTTGCTCACACACACAATACACCCCCTCTCTCACACCAACTTCACGTTTCTTGAGAACTTTAACCATCAGTTTCTAGAGACCTTTAGTCAGCAGAATACATGTAAACCATTATTTAGTCCATTTAGCACTTACACAGTACCCAGTTAGTTAAAAACCACACATTGACAATGTGAGAGACTTCATTCTCTGTATTATTATGTCAGTGTACCATGAGTTTGAAGCCGTTATTTTGAACTATATTCTATAAAACTGCATTGGGTTGCTTTAAGCCCTCGTTCTGTGGCTCTCAGTGGTTCGGTTGTTAGATGATACCACTTGACAAGTTCAGTTGTGACTTCTTGACTACATCTTTGATACAGTAGGCTATGAGATGTTACAGGCAGGTCAGCATAGTTGATCTGTTGACTGTTTGCAGATGTATGCATGTCTTGTAGGCAGAGAAAAGCTGTTGGTCTCAAACACTGCCCACTTTATCAAGAGTCAGTGTAGTGATGAAGGAATAGATGAAATAGACAGATATGGAAGGTTTAAAAAGTTATTTCATGCTCCCTTTGACGAGTATTTTCAAAATACAAAAATACAGTATTTTATTTTGATACATGGCGTGGGTACTGAAGTGTCTTTTGTAGTTTATTTTTGATACACTTAAAATGAGGGTATTTGATATTTTATTTGAAAATACATTTTGATGTATTTCTGTCCATCCCCGGGTGTTGCCTGGACGTCCGGCTTTATGGATTAATTATTCATCTGCAGTAGTAGCACCATGTATGTGCAACTGTGGACGGACTTTCCCCAGCATGTGTTGTAGATAATTTCCTTTCATTGTATTGAGTATTGCAGAATCTCCCTATTGTGATGTTATCGTCGTCATGGCTCAAGCACTGTGAAGGTGCAATATTGTAAGCTACTCTGTGATTTCCTCCGCTAATATTAACTAGGCTATGGATGGACTTTCCCCAGTGTGTGTCGTCATAGCTGATCCTGGAACAGATTTTGGCCCTGGGTTGGCACCTTGGTAAGCTAGTTGGTCCTGCTCTGATATCAGTTCCTGCACTTTGAGCTGGAACTAGAGAGGCTGAGCTGCTCTCTAAGCCGCTATAAGAAGAGCACTCTTTAGGTCGCTAATGCAGCCAGGACTCCCAAATGGCCCTAATTTACTAATAGCTTAGGATTACAAATAGCCCCTGCTGCAGAAATAGCTGTAGACTTACTGTAGCATTGTGTGTGTGTGTGTGTGTGTGTGTGTGTGTGTGTGTGTGGACCTCAGAAGCTCAGAAATGCCCTTTCTACCCCATCTCTCCCTCCACATTTCCCTGCCCCCCCCATTTTCTCGTCTCTCTATCCCTCTCTCACTCTTTCTCTCTTGCTCCTCCTTTTTGCCCTCCATATTTAATCCTGAGGTTCTGTGGCCTCTCAGAGATCTCTGGTGGCGTTCGTTTATTCCTGTTTAATCTTCATCCCCCGCTACAGAGTCCCACTGCGTGCCCCCTCTGATCCTTGTTGAAGGCCAGGGGCTCACTGAATTGCTCAGGCTGACATTGCCCCAAGCTGACTAGGATTGGTGACATTGCAGTGTGTGTGTGTGTGTGTGTGTGTGTATGTATGGGTGTTGTACATATGTGTGTGTTCATATAATAAATAGGGGTCAGGTGTACATGGAGACTGACTGCT
>NC_063205.1:16942950-16965450 GCF_017589495.1 Alosa alosa
GCTTAAAGGAAAACTTCCCAATATTCACATACAGTAGATCTCTGTTTCTCAAAATCACTGAGTACTGTTGTTACGAAAACAACAACAAACAAGCAAGGCAGCTACAGTGCTACACTCTGGTGGCCGGAGTTCTTCTTTAAAACCATGTTTACCATATAAGGGTGCAAGTGCCCACAGAGCCCCAGGTTCGAATCCGACCTCCTGTGGTCATTTTCCGATCCCACCCCATCTCTCTCTTCCACTCACTCCCTGCTGTTCTGCACTGTCCTATCGGAATAAAGGCAAAAAGCCCAAAACTAAAAAAACGACATGGGCTCTGGTCCCTACCATTTATGTGGATAGGGCTGAGGAGCACTCAGGGCCCATAGGGTCACAGAATCTGTGTAACTGACCCGCTGTCTGCGCTACCTCTTATGTAATAGTGACAACAGCGCTTACAGCCGGGGCCCGTCGCCACCTGATTCGGGTTACTCAGAGGCTTTGTGGTTAGCATAGCAGCTAGCCTTACACTTCCTATTTGGACTGAACTCCTGTTTGGAGTTCCATTACAATGAAAGGCTTCTCTCTTGACTATTCAGCCAGGGTCAGAGCAGGTGTGTGTGTGTGTGTGTGTGTGTGTGTGTGTGTGTGTGTGTGTGTGTGTGTGTGTGTGCGCGTGAAAGAACAGAGTGACTCAGGCATTTTTACTGCACACTTCAGATTTCTACAGTCCACTCACTGTCTTCTTAGTCACGACATCCAGGAGGGAGTCAGGTAGAAAGAGCTCAGCAGTGAAGATGATGCAGCACTTAAACACACACACACACACACACACACACACACACACACACACACACACACACACACATACACACACACACACTAGAGATCTATGTTTCCAGGCTCTTTTGCATTCACAGTCATTTCACTCAGATGACACCTCTGCAGTGTTGCAACCACACTCTGATCAGTGTATGTAATGTGGCCAGACACTCACTCCCATCTGAATCACACTGTCATTATAACTCCTACACACACACACACATACACACACACACACACACACACACACACACACACACACACACTCATACACAGTTACACACACACACGCGCGCACACACACCACACACACATGCTACCCCCCACACACACACACACATACACACTCCTTTACACACACACACACACACACACACACACACACCTAGAGAGATGTCATTTGATATATTTGTCACTGTAGACTTTCTCCCTCTACTCTCCTTCATACAAACCCTTTCACTATCACACACACCTTTCTTATCACAGCATGACTGCCTACTCTGTCAGCACACTGAGACGCTGACCCACCGATAACACACTCTTACAGACATCAGCACTGTGCTGGACATTCTGGACATCCTGGACATTCTGGACATCCTGGACATTCTACATCAGAGTTGCCGTGTGATTCAGCAGACAAAGATGTCAGGTCACATTTTGCAGGGACAAACTAGAACTGAAGTCACATTTACCTCCAGTTGATTTCTCTGGGCATCTGTGTGTGTGTGTGTGCGTGTGCGTGTGCGTGTGCGTGTGTGTGTGTGTGTGTGTCAGCCGTGTAGCTGTGGATGGTGAGCGTAGACAGGGTTGCTGGAGGCTGCGTCGGCTCGGACCCTGGCGGACCAGTCGATGCTGCCTCTGATCTCCATGCCATCGCCTTGAGCTTCCCCAACAACAACCATGAATTCATTTGGTTGAGGAACCATTAGTGATAAAGTTTTTTTTTTCCCTGGGACTCAAGAGACCCCATTGGCCATGTACATTGACACAGACAGATTCTTCACGTGCACACACACACACACACACACACACATAGTGAAATGCTTGACATACCAGGCAGATACTCAATCTTTTTGCTGAGGGCGAAGTATTGATCAGTGTGGGGAAGCAACCAATCGTGTGTGTGTGTTTGTGTGTGTGTGTTTGTGTGAGAGAGAGAGGGTGTCTATATATTTATCTCTCCTGTGTGTTGGTTTGACAGATGGGCTGATGAAGAGCTTTTTGGCTCTAAATATCAAACATTTTTAGGAGGGGGGGGGGGGCTTTACCATGATTTATTTATTTATTTATTTATTTATTTATTTATTTTCATAGCCAAAATGCATGCCCTGATCCATCAATCCATACTTATATGTAATGAGCCTTTTAAGATTTATGAGGTTATGTGAAATTGGGGAATGATAAGTGTCGTGGATTTTAATTTAAAATTTAACTGTTTGCGCTGCACTATCAGTAAACAAGACCATATTTCTGTGCGTTTCCTTTTGGATAAGTGACACTTAGTGAGCAAGTTTATGTACGATTACCATTTGGGTAATGAAGGGTGATGGTGAAGCAAGGGGAGGGACTGATGATGATTTAATGTGGTGATCTTCAGTTCATTCATTTATAATATAGTGAGGCCATTTGTGCAGTGTTGCTGCCGAGATCTCATTGTCCTTTCCAGTAACAGGCTTATTCGAGGAATGGAGACACGTGTCAATGCTCAAAACACCCACGTTTATGCAAACACACACACACACACACACACACACACACACACACACACACACACACACACACACACACACTGTGGACAATTTCAAGCCACTCGCATCCAACACAAACTGTAATTGACAGTTAATTGCTGCCGTGGCAACAGAGTTGGCATGTGTTAAACTAACTAGTGAGGTTTGAAAGAGCTTTTGTGTGTGTGTTTCTATGTTTGTGTGTATGTGTCTGTGTGTGTGTTTGATTCATTCTGTGTGGGGGAGAATGTCTGTCATAATTATTCTCTGAGTCCTATTGTTTTTGGCAGTGACCTTGCGGAGGATTTGGTTATTATATTCAGTGCGGGTCTAGTGGAGTAAAATTACTGGTCATAATCACAGATCTTCTCTAAACGGCGTTACAGGTAATGCCTTTAATCAAATATAGCTGTGCGATCCAACTGTGTCACTGCACTGAGATCAGTCCATGGAAGCTCAATCTCTCCATTTGCTCCTATTTTTCTTCCAGCTTTTTTTCTTAGTCCCTCTTCATAGTACACACACACACACACACACACACACACACACACAAACGAACCTACACATCCTTGCACACACACACAGTCCCTCTTCATAGTACACACACACACACACACACACACACACACACACACACAAATACGCGCTCGCACAACAGGTCCTGAGGTGCCTTGAGAATTTCATGACGGTAGCATCACTGAAGGAGCAGCTTTGCCTGCAAGCCCAGAAAGCACTCACTTCTTCAGTCACAACGCTGTTATTAGTATTCCATTTGAGTAGAGATTGTTTGTGTGTGTGTGTGTGTGTGTGTGTGTTGTGTGTGTGTGTGTGTGTGTGTGTGTGTGTGTGTGTGTCGTGTGTGTGTGTGCGTGTGTGTGTGAGTGTGTGTGTGTGAGTATGCACACGCGTGTAGGCTTTTGAAGGAGAGATGAGATGAATGAGGTCAAGCCAACTGAACACTGGGCACAGATGAACAATGGCCTTCCTCTTTCACCATACGCCTCTGCGAGAACTCAGTGACCGTCTTTTTTCCTCTTCTTATCTGATATTTTATATCATTTCTTTATCTGACAGCTAATTTGAAAGTCATATACTTAATGTATATAATATTAATGTTTAACATTTGAGGAAATGAGCACTTTCCTGCTCACTGACTGAATTTGACTCTCCTGGAATCAGATCATTTTTAGTTTTTTTTCCCCTCAGACTTTAAATGACTTAAACTGAAATAGTTCATGAAAATAGTGGCGATTAATTGAATAGTTGACAAGTAATCGATTAATCAATTAACTGTCGCAGCCCTATACTGAAGCAGTTCATAATACAAATCAATATATAACATATCATATACAGTACACTATATCACAAACATATAGCACACACAACCCTATGATGGTTTAGCAACTCCCTCAACCCCTTATCAAGCGAGGGCTGTTCTTGTGTCACATTGGCACGTTGCAATGACATTACTGACTGAGTTTTAGCCCTTAATCGCTTAAAATGGCAAACTCTCGATGGCTCATGAAGCTAATTTGCAAGTCTCACTGGCACCTTTCAGTGGAGGGGTTGAGTGAGAGATATACAATGTAGGAACAGTAAGAGGGAAAAAGGAATGAAGGAGAGAGAGAGCAGAGGGCAGTCAGTAAGAATTGGCACATCCATTTAGAAAGGCACATGATGGTGAATTTAATCTGATGCTATCGCCAGAATAGCCTTAATTGCAATTTTCTCTCCCCACTGTCCCCAAATTCCCCACTGTCGTGTTATCATTTTACAGTAAATATTCATCTATCTCTCACTTCCTGTCCCTCATTCTCTTATTCCTCTGTGGTCTGTTTCTGTTCCCCTTTTCTTTTGGCAGTTTCTCTTTAGTCAGAAGGACATTCACAGATAAATGTTTGGCATCTCTCCATCTATTTGTTTGCAGTGTCATTTCCTGTTACAGTGTGTGTGTGTGTGTGTGTGTGTGTGTGTGTGTGTGTGTGTGTGTGTACAGTGTGTGTGTGTGTGTGTGTGTGTGTGTGTGTGTGTGTGTTCAGGCTCTGTATAATAGGTGCTACTTTTTCACGCTTCAGTCTCACATCTCACGTCTCACATCACTCTCTGTCACTTCCCCCTCATGTATTTCTCTCACCATCTCTCTCTCTCTCTCTTTGTCTTTTTATCTGCCTCCTCTATCTCTCCCTCTTCTCTCTGTCTTCTACTACCCCCCTCTCTCTTTCTCTTTCTCGCTCTCAATTCAATTCAATTCAATTCAATTCAATTCTAGAAAGCTTTATTGTCATGACAGCTTTAGTGACATTATTGCCAAAGCTCAATTACATACACACACAGCACATATACATATTACATGCAGATATGTTGAGCAGAATTGTAAAAATGAAAACAATAAGATAAAGCAACAAAAAGCAACTCTAACATGCGAGGAGTTTGGCATTAATCTTTGGCATTTTGGTTGGTGGTTGTGGGCTCACTGGCTGTCCCCCAGCTTATGGCAGGCTGCTACAAATATTGCAGCTAGAATGACCAAATCGTTGTTCTCTCCTTATTTGTACAGGTTTGAAACCAGGGAATGGTTGAATTGAATTTAATGAATGAAAATATTTGGATTTCCTCATATTTACTGCATTCTGTTAATTCTGTTACAGATCCCCTTTCGAGCATCACTCTATTGTGCCATAAACCCCTGTGACTGGTTGCACTGTGGTATTTTCCCACTCATGTCAGGTTCCAGGGAAATTAAACAAAGTTTTTTGTTAAAGCACAGTATGTCGATGTCTGGCTAAAGCAACCCGACCCGGCCGGGCCGGGCCCCCGTCTAATGCAGAGCATGAAGGCTTTG
This sequence comes from Alosa alosa, assembly GCF_017589495.1. Taxonomy (NCBI): domain Eukaryota; kingdom Metazoa; phylum Chordata; class Actinopteri; order Clupeiformes; family Clupeidae; genus Alosa; species Alosa alosa. Next base: position 16,948,321 of record NC_063205.1, read on the forward strand.
AGTGTGTGTGCATGTGTGTGTATGTGCGTGTGTGTACGTGTGTTCTGCCAGCCGTGTTCTGCCCCCCTCCCCCAATGATGCTTTGCTTCCGCTCATCCCTCCCCCCTTATTAGCCTTAAGGTATACAGCTTTTGTCAGTAAGGAGTTTTTTGTTAAAGCATAGCACTCGATGTCTGGCTAGCAGCCGGCCGGCCGTCCTGTGCAGAGCATGAAGGCTTTGAGTGTGTGTGCATGTGTGTGTATGTGCGTGTGTGTACGTGTGTTCTGCCAGCCGTAACTCATCCCCTCTCCCCACCGAGGTGAAGCGACGCAGGGCAAGGCGGGCTGCCCTCTGTCTCCCCAAACCCATTCATACAGGAGAGAAATCATTTTCGTCCACACCACTCTGCTCCGCTCCACTCCAGTCCGCACCCCTCTGCCCCTGGGCTCGGCTCGGCTCCCTCCGCAGTCCTGCCTCACTGCACCAGGCACCGCACCGCACCCGCGCCCCTCGCGCACCCGGCTCCGCTCTGCTCCCCTCCGCACCACTCCGCACCGCTCCACTCTGCTCCGCACCTCCCCTACCTCCACTCCCTCCCTCCGCACCCCCCCTCCCTCCGCCAGCACCCTCCGCCCTCCGCACTGCTCCACTCTGCTCCGCACCCCTCCGCACCGCTCCGCACCGCTCCGCACCACTCCGCACCCCTCCACACCCCTCCACACCACTCCACTCTGCTACGCACCCCTCCGCACCACTCCGCACCCCTCCGCACCCCTCCGCACCCCTCCTCAATCTATTCCAGTCCTGTTTTAATTATCTTGGAGCCCTTTTTCTCTCTCTCCCTTTCCGCCCCTCTCTCTCTTTCTTTCTCTCCTTTTCCACCTCTCCCTCTCTCTTCTTCTTTCTATCCCCCCATTTTTATCTCCCCCTGTTTCTCTTTCTCTCCTTCTATCATTTCTCTCCTTTTCTCTTTCTTTCTTTCTACCTCTCCCTCTCTCTCTCTGCCTCCCTCTTTCTCTCCCTCTATCATTCTCTCTCACTCTCTCTTTATCTCTCTTTTGTTCTTTCCCTCTCTCTCCCTCTCTGCCTCCCTCCTCTCTCATCCCTCTCTTCCTTGTGCTACGTTGTGTTGAATTATTCCTCTCTCGCTCTGGCAGAGACAAATGGAGGATGTTTGTTACATTTGTCATGCGCGTCCCTGGAGAACAGCTCTGTTGAATGATGCTTTGCTTCACGAGGAAAACCCCCTGCCTTCAATGAGGGAGTGGCAGTGTGTGTGTGTGTGTGTGTGTGTACACATACGATTATTGGCCTTGGGTATTACAGCTTTTGTCAGTAAGGAGTTTTTTGTTAAAGCACAGTATAGCCAGAAGCTGTTTCTAATCCACACACATTGGCATGAACACACACTCACACACACACACACACACACACACACACACACACATACGCACCAGCAAATCCCTTGAAATTGGTTACTGAGGAATATCAGCGAGACATTCATGCATTATCTATTGCTTTGCACATGAACTAAGAAATGAGAAAATAACTCTCATGCATAGAAGCACAGATTCTGTGACAGAAGCACGTATATTAGAGGATGAGTGCCCCCCCCCCTGTGTGTGTGTGTGTGTGTGTGTGTGTGCTTGTCTGTCTGCCTTCATTATTTGTAATCATGTAGGCGATTTGTTTGACGTGTGACATAGCTGTTTCATGCCAGTGTTTCAGCATGATGGTCACACACTCAACACTCAACCGGGAGCTCTGAAATAACACACCAGCATCCAATAAATGTGTGTTTGTGTGTGTGTGTGCGTGTGTGTGTGTGTGTGCGTGTGTGTGCGTGTGTGTGTGTGTGTGTGTGTGTGTGTGTGTGTGTCAGAATAATTATTAATGATAAGTCACACGATACATTTGACTTTGGCCATTGGCGACTCTCAAGCACCATTGACCATATATAGACAACGTTTATATTATGAATAATAATAATAATAATTATTATTATTAATAATATTGTTTTTGAGGGGGGGCTTTTTGCTTTTATAGGATAGGACAGTGAAGAGGTAGCTATTTAAGAGCGTGATGGCAAGTGAAAAGGAAGATTGCTCCTGTGTTGTGGTTTGAGTATACAAGGGTTTGTAGCACCTGCCTTATAGGAGAGGAGTTGAGAAGTTATGACCAAGGTATTTCCTGCCCGTTTGCTGGTTCTTGGGGCGAACAAGGCCTGGACGGTGGGCAGGGGGACAGCACATTTTTTTTCTGCTGCCCTTACTGTTCACTGCAGTCTGTTCCTAATCTGTTTTGTGTCTGTGACTGTCATGGATGCACACAGGACTGAGTGGCTGCAGTGTTATAACTGGCTCCACGGCTCCTGTGGCGGGCCCACGCATCCTCACTGTGCTGCAGTGAGTAGCCTGCATCCTCTGCTGGACCTTTCTGAGGACAGAGGTGATGATTGTCTCCCACTTCAGCTCTACTAAATGGTAGTTCCCAGAAACTGTCAATTACCGTTGAGGATGTTCAGCTCTAAGACTGAATCAGAGCATCACCTATTCTACTGTGTGTGTGTGTGTGTGTGTGTGTGGATTTGGTGGCTGTTTGTGAAGTTTAGCAGACAGATCAGAGTAGAATGTAGGTCCTGATTTTGGATTACACACTGCCTGCCCTGTTAGGCTGTTGTGGAAAAACAGTTGTGTGTGTGTGTGTGTGTGAGAGAGAGTGAGAGAGAGATTGTTTGTATGTGTGTTGTGTTCCCATGGTGATGAGGAGTTTTAAAGTAGATGTGGCTGTGCACTTATCATAACTCTTATTCGTGTGTGTGTGTGTGTGTGTGTGTGTGTGTGTGTGTGTGTGTGTGTGTTTATGAGAGAGGTCACCATTCATGTGTGTTTAAAAAGCACTCATCAGATTCAGATGATATGAATGAATCTTCTCATTTGCTGGGATTTGGCAGCTTAATCGGGGATCATTGCATGTGTGTGTGTGTGTGTGTGTGTGTGTGTGTGTGTGTGTATGTGTGTGTGTGAGTGTGACATATGCAGTATGCTCAACAGATAGAGCAGAGTAACTGTCTGTTAGAGAGAATATAAGATTCACGGTCCATGATTAATTCCTCTCGGCAATACAAATATTCATTGAGATCACAGCCGTTTATATTGATACAAATATTTTATTAGTTTAACTACACATCCACATCCACTTCACGCACATCCAAATACATATACAAACAGGCAAAGTCAAGTTGCATGTACTCACTTGCATGTACTCCCTGTTCAAGTGCACTGTACAATAAACTGCAGAATGTTAACGTTAATGATGTTAATGATGAACAGTGTGTGTGTGTGTGTGTGTGTGTGTGTGTGTGTGTGTGTGTGTGTGTGTGTGTGTCTGAATATTGCACCAGAGAGACGAATGAAGACATGACACAGGAGAGAAAGAGAGAGGAAATGGAGGGAATGGAGAGAGAGAGAGGGAGGAGGGAGTGGAACAGTGAGGTTGTTTTAAAATATGGAGAAATAGAAATGGAGGTTGCTTAAGATAAGACATTTTGTAGGATGTGTCTGTGTGTGTGTGTCTGTGTGTGTCTGGCATGTGCGCCTGTGTGAGCCCACACAGACCAGTGGTTGTGTTTGCATTTGCACTGCACTTGCGTATGCGTTTGCGTGTGTAGCATAGCAACAGGCTTAGAGTGAACCGGGCAAATAATGCTTTAATTCGTGCCAGGGCGTTTCCGAGCCTTGCGTGTGTGTGTGTGTGTGTGTGTGTGTGTGTGTGTGTGTGTGTGTGTGTGTGTGTGTGTGTGTGTGTGTGTGTGTGTGTGTGTGTGTGTGTGTGTGTGTGTGTGTGTGTGTGTGTGTGTGTGTGTGTGTGTGTGTGTGTGTGTGTGTGTGCGCGTGTGCGCGTGTGTGTGCGCGCGTGTGCTTGGTGACAGATGGTGCCGGAGGGCCGGGCTTTTTTCAGGAACTTCATCAGCAAATGGGTGTTTTTAAATGACTACAGGAACCATCAGCCCGCCAGCACTGATTGCTGCGCACCGTACACGCACACACACACACACATACACATACACACATTAGCACACAAACACACCCACTAGCACACACGCACATACACACACATTAACACACAAACACACCCACTAGCACACCCACTATCACACACACACACACACACACACACACACACACACACACACACACACACACACACACACACACTCACACACTCAGACCCACTCGCTTTTTCAATTTATCGCTCCCACTGCAGCAAATCTTGACATGCCCCCCTCCCCTTTTCCCACTGGATCTTTATCCCTCCTCTCTTAGATCTTTTTATGCACTTACTTTTTGCACTCACTTCTTTTCAGACACACAAACACACACACACACACACAAAAGAACACACACACACACACACACGCAGCAATGCACAACAGGCGACGTGCATGAAAGGCTCTCTGTACGCTTGTTTGTTTCCAGTGGAGCCAGGTGTGTTTGAACCTGACGGTATTGTTAATGCAATTGTAGAGTCTAGACGGACCTGGTTGGGTGCTGCACTAGGGAATCAGCACATTACGACAAAGAAGGATTTATGTGTGTGTTAAAATTGTTGTTATCGGGCAAACATAATATTTAGTGTCGAAGTAAAGATGTAAGGAGCAGAATATAACAGAAAATGCCATTATAACACAGTTAACGCTGATGAGCGTACAGGAAGAGCCTTTGGTGCACCTACAGTCGCTTTTGGCAGACACAAATTCGCCGCATGTTGACGTTGTACCTAGAATCCATTAAGGCATTCCTTCAATGTCCAGCATGCGCTACCAGTAGCCTGAATACCCAACCAATTAACCAAAGTGGCCAAAACAATATCACCCACAAAAGCAGCCCTTGTGACCATGCTTATGGAAATGGCTGCTTGTCCTTGTACCCCTAATCTCATACTACATTGTCCTCCATGGTGGAGGCTTGGGAGAGGACAGGGGGCAGGCCACCCCCGCCCCCTCTCCTCCCCTCCCCCAGGCACCATCCATCTGCTGGGGGGATATTAGCTGGGGTGGGGGGGCTACTCCATCATCAGAGCCGGGTTATAGTACACTTCCAATCAGGACCATGGACACGGGGAACAGACAGATTCATCACACACGCACACACACACACACACCACACACACACACACACATACATACTCACAGACACCCACACAAACACACATCCAAACACACACACACACACACACACAAACTCACATCCACACACACAAACAAACACATCTGAACACACATGCACAAACACACACACACACACACACACACACACACACACACACACACACACACACACACACACACATTCATACTCACAGAAACTCACACAAACACACATACACACACACACACACACACACACACACACACACACACACACACACACACACACACACACACAGAAGCATACACAAACATCCACATGCATAGACACACAGAGGCACATAGTACACAGACTGTCTCTCTCTCTCTCTCTCTCAAACTAGGGCTGGGTGTTTACATTGATGCCCTTTATGACTTAGCATTTCCAACAAATAGGGTGCGGGGCGAACAAATGATGATGGAAATGATGTTTCTATTCCTGAATGATGTTATGATGATGTTATTATTCTCTCCTCCTTCCTCCCCACCATGCCTTCAATCTCTTTTCATCCCTCTCTCTCTTCATCCCTCTCTTCTGTCTCTCTTTTCTCATTTTCTGTTTCCATCTCTTATTCGCTCCTCTGCTCTCCCTCTTCAGTTGTTGTCCTCTCTCCTTCCTCTCTCCTTCCTCTCTTTCTCTCTCTCTCTCTATCTCTCTCTCCCTCCTCTCTCTCTCTCTCTCCCCTCTCTCTCCGTCATTAAAATTCAAAGTAGCTTTATTAGCAATTGAATACAGTGTTACCAAAGCTATAACAACACAGTAATATAACATAATGATCTAATGTGTCTCTCTCTTCCTTTCCTCTGACAGAGGTGCGTTCTCAGAGGTGGTGCTGGCCCAGGACAGGGCTACGGGGCACATGTACGCGGTCAAGTGCATTCCCAAGAAGGCCCTCAAGGGGAAAGAGAGCAGCATCGAGAACGAGATCGCCGTCCTCCGCAGGTGAGCTTCCCATCTCTCTTGGTCCATCTTTCTCTTTCTTTCTTTCTCTATCTCTCTCTCAATCACTCACTCCATCTTTGCCTTTGTCTTTTGGCCATCTCCATGGTAACCCTTACCTAGTAGCCTGACAAGCAGAGGCCCTGTCCCCAATAGCACCCCTTTTTCCTTTGAAGAGCACAAATCTATGATAAGTAAAAGCAAAGCTCTCTCTGAGATGAGCGTCATGGCAGGGAATCTCTTTGTGTGTGTGTGTGTGTGCATGTGTGCGAGTGTGTGTGCGTGTGTGTGCATGTGTGCATGTGTGCGTGTGTGTGCGTGTGTGTGTATACAAGTCCTCCTCATTGACCTCTGCACAACACCTATCCATCTCATGTACCCACTCTGCCTTAGACACCTCACAACATCAGGGCATAATATAATCATCCGAACGCACCCAGAGAGAGAGAGAGACAGAGAGAGATGAAAGAAGAGATTGCATTATGTCTGCAGTTAGGTAACGTTTGGACTAGAGCCAGAGGCTGTCTTGCACACAAATGCAGTATGATGGCTGATCTTCTCTTCTTGGTAAGAGTGGGATTGTGTGTGAGGTGAATGTCTGATTATAAGTGTGTGTGTGTGTGTGTGTGTGTGCGTGTGTGCGTCTATCTGTGTGTGTGTGCGTGTGTGTGTGTGTGTGTGTGTGCGTGTGTTTGTGTGCGTGGGCATGACTTCACCTCTGATGATCACAGCTCTCTGATGTGAGACCTCGGTTGTCACGGCCGTCTGGGCGAGGACACTGCCCCGCTTTTCTGTCCTTCAGCTTCCATTTCATCATATCAGGCCAACAGGATGATAGACAGGCCACTGTCATCCTCCTTCACCATTAGTGATGCTTTGTGTGTGTGTGTGTGTGGATGTGTGTGTATATGTGAATGTATGTGTGTATCATGGGTGTTGTATGTTGAGGACATGGGTGTGTGTGTATGTAGTATCTCTCAGTGTGGGAGAGCATTGTGTGTTCGTGTGTGTGTGTGTGTGTGTGTGTGTGTGTGTGTGTGTGTGTGTCAGGGTGTGTTTGTAGCTCCACATATCTCACACATCCCCATGCATCTGTGTGTTGGCAAGAGCAGACATGCATTCAGCATGTGAGTTTCAGCAGAGCTGATGACCTCACTCGGCCTGCTGTGAAGGATTATGGGTAGATTCTAGCACAGCTGTGTGTCATTCCTCCTTTTGACGCATCCCTCTCAATGCATCCCTCTCTCTCTCACTCTCTCTCGTTCTGTCTTTCGCTCTTTCTCTCTTTCTTACTCTCTTTCATTCTTCTGTATCTCTTCCTCCTGTCACCTCTACCCTCCTCTACCTCTGTCTCTCCACTTCTTTCTCTCAATGCATCCCTCTCTCTTTCTCTCTTTCTCTCTTTTTCTCTCTTTGTTACTCTCCCGTGCTCTTCCTTATTTTCTCTATATCTTCCTACTTCTGTCACCTTCCCTCCTTGTCTTTCTCTCTCTCTCTCTCTCTCTCTCTCTCACTCTGTCTCTCCGACTCGTTTTCTCTTTCTCTCTGTAATTACCAGAGGCGCTGGAGTCTGATGTGTCGTGCCACAGCATCTGCCCACTCACAGCGGAGGAAGACAGAGAGACAGAGAGAGAGAGATAGAGAGACAAACAGAGATAGAGAGATACAGTAGAGAGGGAGTATGAGGAGGACAAAAAAAGGCAGGAAGGAGAGAGAAAAAGAGATGCAGGTAGCGTGAGAATGAGATGAGTGGGAGGGAGCGAGAGCGTTGAGGAGTTGTTTTGCTCGGACACCTCTCCCACCTGCCCACGGGCAGCATGCCCACTCTGAGGCCCGTCTGCTCCTTATGAAGAGAGCTGTTTGTCTGAGTGTAAGCATGGCACAGGCTGAACCCAGCCCTGCACTGAGTCAATGTTTGTCAATGAGCAGCAAGCACCAGTACCCTCAGACTGGGCTCTTCATTGAGAAACATTGGCTGTTGCCTTTTGCCACAAATCATTTTTTTCCCCCTGAGTGAGCCTTTAGGGGAGACTTTAATTGGGTTTCTTTCTGTGTGTGTGTGTGTGTGTGTGTGTGTGTAAGAGATAGAAAGAAGTCTCTTCTTAGAGAAAGATGTGTATGTTTGTGTGTTTTGGTGTAACAGTCTATCTTACTTTACTTTTACACATTGTTATATTTACTTTGTATGATGTGGCTCTCTCTCTTTCCCTGTCTCTCTCTCTTTCTTTCTCTCTGTTTCTCTCCCTCTCACTCACACACAGACAAGTACAGTATACATGCACACACACACACACACACACACACACACACACACACACACACACACACACACAAAACAAGCTCCCTCGTTCTGTCTTTGCCCAGAGAGGCATTTTAACATTTTAAAGACTCATTACAAATTCATCACTGTTTTTGCTGAGCTTAGGATGTGGAACATTTCTGGCCTCAGCTGAACCCTATATTAAAGCCTGTATGTAATCCACAGAACACACACACAGACCACACACACACACACACACAGTAACTACTTAGTATTAAGACAGACAAACAGACAGAGACTGAGGCATTGTAGTTGTTTCCAATCGTATTATGAAATGGTTTGTATATTAGTGTGAGTGGTGTTTTAAACTGTGATTCTTTTAAATGCTTTTTTTCCAGGATTAAACATGAGAACATTGTGGCACTGGATGACATATATGAGAGCTCCAACCATCTGTACCTGATCATGCAGCTGTGAGTTTCAACAACTGTCCTTTCTTTTTTTTAATCTTCCTATCCATTTAACCCCCACACACACACACACACACACACACACACACACACACACACACACACACACACACACACACACACACAGAGGCGTTATTAGGGGGTCGACAGGGGGAACATGTCACCCTCAACTTTCAAAATGGTGGTGTTTGCCCCCCCCCAACAATAGTTCTAACTACTGACCAATGATTCTAGCGTCGGGCTAGGCGAGAAAGATCGCCTAAACAAAAAACGAGATTGCAAAAGGAAAGCAGATAGAAAGTGCTGAAACAAATTTACCTACAAATCTAACACGCGCACCGTTTTCATGCACGCACAGGTCTTACATGATTGTTGGTTTCTGGTAGTAGCCTTCTAATCACTAATGAACATTCTGAAACGAAAGGAACTGCAGAGTGCAGGCTACTCAGAAGGTACAGCAAAGAAAAATATTCAAACTTATATTTTTAGGTCGGAGTAATCAGCCCGGCCCCAAAACACCACTAGCCCAACGGGAGTTTGTGAATTCTCCCAATTATCACTCCACTATTGATCAAGGCAATGAGGAGCAGGATAGCAGTCGAGGACTCTTTTGTTGCTGTATCAGCAGTTGAGAAGGGCCTCAGCGTGCCACTGACGTGACTGGTTAGGCTCATAGGTTGGTGAAGGAGAATTCTTAATCGAAGACAGCTAGTTGAGCAGGGATTCTATGCTTTTGTGATAAAGCACACCATATATGAAAGCAAACATTGCCCTGGCAGACCTTTACAAAATATGACCACTGTGTAAATCATAAATAATTCTAACACCAAACACACCTGGTTCTCACTCAAGCACACCACTGTGTGTGATCATGACAGTAGCAGAACCTGACTGTCTCCACGCACTGTTGGCTAATGCACTAAACTGGAAAGCTGGAAAGCATAAACATAAACATAGCAAAGTGTTTTTGGTAACCTATGGCCAATTTCCCTTGTGAGGTAATTGTTTTCCTGCAGATGTCCTGCATATACTTAACAGTATTTACAACATTTTCCTGGGGGAATTTTTTTTTTGGGGGGGTGGGGCAGTATCTGTCCCACCCCCCCAAAATTGAAGACACAGTAACGCCCCTGCACACACACTGCTGAGTCATTTGTCAGTGGAACAGTGGATATTCCTCACTGTGTGTGTGTGTGTGTGTGTGTGTGTGTGTGTGTTTGTGTGTGTGTGTGTGTGTGTGTGTGTGTGTGTGTGTGTGTGTGTGTAGCGCACTGTTTGTGTGGGGGGGGGGACCAGTCTGTCTTGATCTTTTCGTTGTGATGAATTGCAGTAAAGGTGGCATTGTCGCGGAGCTCCTTCACTGACAGTATCGTTGCACTGTTCCGCGACAATGCCACCTTTACTGCAATTCATCACAACGAAAAGATCAAGACAGACTGGTCCCCACACAAAAACAGTGCGCCTACATTGGAAACTGCCATAAATAACTTACCAAATACACTTGACATAGTTGTAATTAATGAACACACCAAAGCCGTTACAATAATAGAAATTGGTTGCTCTTTCGATGCTTACATGGACATCTGCTATGCTTCAAAACTATTCAAATATCAACCATGGTACAATGTTTTCAATAACTCTGGCTACTCCTGTAAAATCATTGCCCTCATTTTTGGTAGTTTAGGCCATGTGCACAAGATGTGTGTAAGAGGCCTGCAGATCTGCGGACTACATAAAAACAAGGCCAAGAAACTGACAAGATATTGCTCTTTATCAGCAGTAATTGGTAGCCTCTACATATGGGTATTAGTAGGTTACCACCTTTACCCCTAATGTGCATAATGGACTGGATATTGGCTGCTGTTGTACACCTTTCTATCACATTTGGATTATGCCATGATATATGCTTATCTTCTAATCCAAATAAAGAATTTAAATGTGTGTGTGTGTGTGTGATTGTGCATGTTTTAGGTTACTTTGTTGTCTGTGATTGTGTATCATGGATGTCACAGATATCTTCTTGCTAATCTGTTATATGAAATTGGGTTAAAAAATTGTGCTCAATGTGTGTGCTGCTGTATGAGTGACAGAGTGTGTGTGTGTGTGTGTGTGTGTGTGTGTGTGTGTGTGTGTGTGTGTGTGTGTGTGTGTGTGTGTGTGTGTGTGTGTGTGTGAGTGTGTGTGTGTGTATGCGTGTGTCAGACGGTTGACAGTTTGAAGCCTCGGATCTGCGTCGGTCATTAGTTCAATTAGGACCAAATTAGCGAGCCTGAGAATGAGAAAGACAGGGTGGACTGTGTGCGTGCGTGCGTGCGAGAGAGAGCATGGTGTGTGTGTGCGTGTCAGTGTGTGAGCGTGGTCTGTGTGTGTGTATGTGTGTGAGAGTGTTGTGTGTGTGTGTGTGTGTGTGTGCGTGGAGGTAAAGCCCTCTGAGAGTTATGCCAGTCTGATCGGATGGGTCAGGGAGATGATGTCACTAATGTGATGCTCATTCAGCAACCCCCCACAACCAGCTCCGTCTAGCAGTTTCATGTATGAGACAACCCCCCCCCCCCCACACACACAGACACACACACACACATACTCACACACTCACACACTCATACACTTCTCAATCACATAATATGTATGCATTCAGAGAATATATACAGTCTCCCCCTCACTTGAGAATATGATGCAACTGCAATGAGATGCAATGTCTCCGACATGCACATAAATACTATAGGCATGGAGAGAGCATACACACACACACACACACACACACACACACACACACACACACTTTCACACTGAACTGAGTTCCAACATGTCACCTATTATAGGTGTTTCACTTTCATTGCAACAGCTGTTTTCTCATAGTGAGGGGTGGTTACAAAAGACCTGCGATCTTCAGTTCTGGCAACTCACAAACACACACACACACTTAATTTTATTCCACATTATATGTCAAGTTTAATTAGGAAATCTTCTGAATTGGTCAAGAGGAAATCAGTTTTAACAATTTATCATGGGTCTATCAGTATGATCTGTCAGTTCAGCAATCTATCACACACGTACACACGCGCACACACATACACACACACATACACACACACACGCACACACATACACACACACACACGCCCTGTGCCCTCCAGATGACTTTCATCCATCATCACCAGCACATAGACCTGTGCACGCACAAACACCACTGCACACCTGACAACATGAGAGGATAATAAGATAATTCCATATTCTCTCTCTCTCTCTGTCTCTCTCTCACACACTCTTGCTCCCTCTCATTCACCCTCACACTTTCTTGCTGTCTCTCACTCTCTGTTGCTCATTCTCATTCTATCTATCACAGACACAGACAGACAGACAGACAGACAGGCAGACAGACAGACAGACACACACACACACACACACACACACACACACACACACACACTGAATACTAATGGTTTTCCTTGTCTTGCTACTATTGATAGGTCACTTGTTTTCTGATAAACCATTGCTGCTCTCATCAATCTCTCGCTGACAGCACTGACAAGACTAGGCTACTGCACACACTGTGCGTGTCTGCGTGTGTGCGTGTGTGTGTGCGTGTGTGTGTGTTCTGGATGTATGTGTGCTTATACTGTAGATGAGTTAAAGAGATGGCCGAGAGAGAGAGAGAGATGATTGACAGAGGCAGAGAAATAGAGACAGAAAGAGGGATTATCAGAGGGAGAGGCAGATAGAGAGAAAGAGAGATACAAAGAGAGGTAGAGATGGCCATCAGAGAGATAGAAGGAGAGAAACAAAAAGAGAGGGAAAGTAAGAGAGAGGAAGATAGAGAGAGAGATGGTCGTCAAAAATAGAGAGAGAGAGAGAGAGAGAGAGAGAGAGAGAGAGAGAGAGCCCATGCCAGAGGGTTGGCAGCAGGAGGAGAGGCTCTGAAACCCAACACCTTGCATGAGTGATGCGATAATAAAACCCTTGTTTGAGACCGAGCCGCTCTCACAAAAGAACTGTGATTGCCGGCACAGGTGGGAGTACGAATGTGTGTTAAGTGTGTTTTCAGTGTGAATATGTATTTGTGTGTGTGTGTGTTTTGTACTGTATTTGTGTAACTGTGTGGAGTGTGCAACATGTGTGTGTTCACATCGGGATGTACGATTTTCACACAAGTGTGTGTGTGTGTGCTCTTAAGAAGCATTTTTCTCAGTTCTCCCTTCACTAAGCTGTCGGCTGAGGTGAGGAGAGGTTTCTCACAGCCCTGAGCAGATATTTATTGTAGATGTCTCACCAATCAGCCCAGGATGAGTCTGGTTGTGTGTGTGTGTGCGTGTGCGTGTGTGCGTGTGCGTGTGCGTGTGCGTGTGCGTGTGCGTGTGCGTGTGCGTGTGTGTGTGTGTGTGTGTGTGCGTGTGTGTCTGTGTGTGTGTGGAGTGATAGAGGTGAGGGCTAACCCATCCCAACCCAAGACAGAATGGATGGAGTCATAAAAGAGCAGGAGAGAGGAGGGGTAAAAGAAGTGACAGAATTAGATGGAAAAAGAGAGGTAGAGAGTGAGAGAAAGAGAGGAGCGGGGGACACTGGTCTTTTGGCTGATTGCCCCTGGGCGCTTACGCAGTCAGTTGCGTAACCGTGGTGATGGGTGGCAGATTGTCCCCGTCATTAGAGCTCTGTGATTATTCCTGCGTGTCCCCACTGAGCGGCGTGTGTGTGTGTGTTTCTGTGTTCATGATATGCGTGTACTTTAGTGCATTTTAGGCAGTGTGTCTGATAAAACACACACGCATGATCCACACACACACACACACACACACACACACACACACACACACATTTTACAGCCCAATCACTTTGCTGTGTTTGTTTGGTGTGAGCGTGGTTCTTTCTCTGTTACGCTTTGCGCAGAGTGCACATTAACATCACAGCCAGATGACGCAGGAAACCCACTCAGTCCCCCTACACACACACACACACACACACACACACACACACACACAGACAGACACACACACACACACAGGTCTATGGGATCAGGAGAATTGATGAAAATCAACAGAAGCAGTAGTAGAAGAATGCTAAGCTTTGAACACTGTTGGCAGTTGATTAAAGTGTGATGTGTGATGGCTTTGAAGAGGTGAGCACACACACACACCATGAAGAGGACACTTTCTCTTCCCTAAAATGTTTTTGTTCTGCTCCTTTTTGTTTTTACTTTATTTTGCAATAAATTGAAATAATTTGCTATGATGTGTGTGTGCGTGTGTGTGTGTGTGTGTGTGTGTGTGTGTGTGTGAGTATGAGAGAGAGAGAGAGAGAGACTTGTCTAGTTTTTAATTATCCCAAATCTTGGTCTGAAATCAGTGGCTGTCTCGGAACATTAATTTAGAAGTGAAACAGGCCAAGATAAGACTTTGGCACTTCGGCGCGCTAGTTTACTCGAGAACAACCTCCCAGCCAGAGGCACAAAAAAAAATCACCCTCAACTTTTTGACTCCAGTCCCACCCTCCCAGCGAGCTGTACCACTTGTTTACATAATCCCCAAGCAAGTAGGCCATCAGAGGATACTTTGAAGATCAAAAGCTGGGTAATGCGAAGGATAACCTCTCTGTGTTTGATTAATGGCTGGCCAAATCACAGCGCCCTCTAGGGATCGGAGGACCGACTCACCACCCCTCCGGCTAACGTTTTACCATCTGTGTGAGGAAGAGGATGTAGGACAGGAGAGAGATGGAAATGGGACAGAGGGAAAAAGGGAAAGGAAATGGAGGGAGGTGAATATGAGAGAGAGAGAGAGCAAGAAAAAGAGATCAGTCAGAAAGAGAGAGTCAGAGAGTGTTTGTAAGAGAGAGAATAAGAGAGAAATGGAAAGATAGATGGAAGGAGTCTAAGAGTGTGAAAAGCCATAAAAAGAAACGAGTGAGGAGGGGGTCAGAAGAGGAAAAGGGAGAAAGCGAGAGGAAGAGAATCAGTCAAAAGATGTCTTTTGTAAGATAGGGAATAGACAAGCAGCCTGTGAAGTGCTGAGAGTGCTGTGTGTGCGCGGGAGGCAGGGAGGCAGGCGCACTGAGTATTTTCTCAGGTGTGTGTGTGTGTGAGAGAGAGAGAGAGAGAGAGCGAGACAGTGAGTGTGTGTGTTTGTGTATGTGTGTGTGTGTGTGTGTGTGAGAGAGAGATAGAGTGTGTGTGTGTGTATGTGTGTGTGTGTGTTGTGTATGTGTGCGTGTGTGTGTGTGCGCACGCGTGTGTGTGCGTGTGTGTGTGTGCCTGTGTGTGTGTGCCTGTGGTGGGTGTGTGTGTGATGGCCAACACATAAATGGTGGAGAGTCCTGTTTCTCTCTCTCTCTCACACACACACACACACACACACACACACCACACACACCAAGAGGCCGCCCAAAGCAAACTACGCATCTGTGGCAGAGAGGGAGAGAGAAAGAGAGAAGAAGAGAGAGAGCAAAGAGGAAGAAAGAAAGAACGAAAGAAAGAAAGACAGAAAGAAAGAAAGAAAGAAACAGGCTTCTCTCTGCTTTTTCTGTTACGGCTTTTTGTTGCATCACTTTCATGGTTTCATCAGTTGCTCAGAACAATCACTTTGAGAGAGAGTGCCGCAGGGGTAGAGTACAAACTCTTCCAGGAGGGGGCGCTGTGGTGCAGGAAACGTTTCTTATGAGGGGCAAACATCACAGCAGCTGGTGTGGCAGTCGCCGGCCAGAGTCAATGGGGCATTACACTGTGTGCATGACACCCTTTTAACAGCTTCATGCACAGATCTGTGCACACGTATATGTACTCATATATGTATACATGGTGGGCAGAAGTTCTGCATTGCATCCTTTGTTTGTGCTGCAGAACCTAGTATAGGTGGGAGACATCACACCCCCTTCTGGTCAAAATAGGGTATTTCACATGGAGTAATTGTGATGTTGCAGAGTGGCTGGTTGCCTGTGAGAGAAAGCCGGCATGACTGTGCAGTTTTATGTCTTAGATTGGACCTGTGTGTTAGTGTTTGTGAGACAGTGTTTGTGTGGGTGGTCACTGAGTGGTACTGTTTTATATCCTGGACTGAACCTGTGTGTCTGTGTGTATGTGTTAGAATCTGTATCTGTGACTGTGTCTCTCTAGTCGTGTGTGTGTGTGTGTGTGTGTGTGTGTGTGTGTGTGTGTGTGTGTCAGTGTGTGTCAGTGTGTCACTCTCAGTGGTTATAAATCAATTAAATAAACACACACACATCAACACACATTTATCTGTGCTGTAGTTCCTCAGGTGTGTTGACCTCTTCCTCCTCTGTTTGTGTGTGTGTGTGTGTGTGTGTGTGTGTGTGTGTGTGTGTGTGTGTGTCTTCTGTCTGTATGCAGGGTATCTGGGGGGGAGCTGTTCGACCGTATTGTGGAGAAAGGCTTCTACACAGAGAAGGATGCCAGTACACTTATCAGACAAGTGCTGGATGCAGTCAACTACCTCCATAAGATGGGCATCGTGCACAGAGACCTGAAGGTGACACACACACACACACACACACACACCAGCGTTTCCCATACATTGACTAATCTGTGGCGGGGCGCCACAAAATAAAAATCGGCCGCCACAGATGAATATTCTATGTTTAATTTCATTTCATTTAATTTAATTTAATTTAAATTATATATAAGTTCAAATCCTTGCATTGGCATTGAGCTGCGCTTTTTACGCACGCAGCCTTTCCTTGCCCCGCCCTGCTCTCTCTCGTAGCCCGCTGCTCCACTCCTCTGCATGTGCATTTAACAAAATATTCACGATTGTTGAAGGATTGTTGTTGCCACATAGAAGCATTGCATAGAAGACGTCTGGCTAAATTGCTATTAAAATCGCTTTAGCATCGTGACCATGCTGCGTAAATTTGTTCAAAACTGCTGCATTGAAGTGAACTCTGCTAAGGTCTTATCACAACATAGTAGGCTACATTGAAGAGACTAAACTAAGTTAAGTCATGAAATCAAGCAGTATCTCAAAGCTAACGTTACAATACTGTTTGGATGTCGAATTTAGCATGCTTAGCCTACTTACAGCTGCTTGTCATTTTATTGACTCTGACACTGAATGTTTGCAAAATCCCGATGTAAATGGAAGTGTTTTCCAAAATTCAAAAGTGCTTGTCCCAAGGAGAAGTACGAACCTTTATTTTAACTATGTAGAAAACGTTATGAATTGCATCCACACATCAGCAGCCTTTCAACTGTGTTACAATTGCAAGGGTTCCCTCAAAGGTCTTAAAGTGACAAGGCACTCAATTAGACCTATACACTACCAAGACGATCTTAATACCCCCTCCTTG
>NC_063205.1:16970450-16972950 GCF_017589495.1 Alosa alosa
GCAATTCACATCAACGATTACCTAGAGGGCCTCTCTACAGGGGGATAGAAATGGGAATATCTGACCCAACTCATTCCTCAGTCCTCCTTGGCTCACTAGTGTTCACATCCTCATGCCTTCTGTATCTCAGCCTCACTCTGCCTGCAACCTCCATATTTCTGTATCCCAATCTATTTAGTCAAACCCAGAGCCATATAAAGGTACCTTTATATGGCTCTGGTCAAACCTAGACAATCCTTATGTTCTAATGTTCCTGTGCTCTGAGTGCGTTCTACTCATCTATCCAACTGGTCCTGTGTTCTCAGTCTGTTGTTATCCGTCAACAGTGTTCTTAGTTTCTGAGTGTGTTCTACGAATCTGTCTCTGTCTGTTGTGTTCCGTTGTTCCAAGTCTAATCTTCTCATCTGTTCCAGTGTTCCTGTGCTCTGCTCTGTGTAAAATCCACTCATCTATCAAAGTGTTCTGTTTTTCTGAGTGTTGTTCTGAATCTGTCCCAGTGTTCCGGTAATCTGAGTACATTTTACTCATCTGTCAAAATGTTCCTGTGCTCTCTGTGTGTGTGTTCTACCCAGCGGTCCAAATGTCCCCGTGCTCTGCGTGTGTTCTACTCTCCTATCCAGTCATTCCTGTCCTTTGAGTGCGTTCTACTCTTCTCATCCAATCGTTCCTGTGTTCTAAGTGTGTTCCGCGGGGCCCGTGGGTGCTGTGTGGAGAGGAGTCACTGCCTCACCACCAAGCCTGTGCGCTGGCGGAGCACAAAGTCGGAGCAGAGCTCGTTTTACTGTAGGCAGAGGCTAAGCCCTCGGGAGATTTCACCTGTCGTCCCTACTGTACGTCTCCGTCTGAGATTAGTGCATAGAGCCCACCAGATTAAACTGTCAGTCAGGTTACGTCAGAGCCTGAGAGAGAGAGAGGGGGATAGAGTAGAGAGAGAGAGAAGGAGAGAGAGAGAGAGCAGAGAATAAAAGAGAAGAGAAAGAGAGAAGGGATGAGTGTGGGCAGAGAATTGGGAAAGAAGTGAGTGTAAGGTTGGACGAGAGAGAGAGAGAGAGAGAGAGAGAGAGAGAGAGGAGGGAGGAGGTTTATTTTGAGTGCTAAGATGAAGACCCAGAGTCTTGAGAGGCAATCATAACTCACACCCTGATGCAGTGATGCAAGAGAGTAGGCAATAACTACACACTCACACACACTTGCACACAACCACACACATTCATGCACACTCTCTCACACACACACACACACACACACACACACACACACACACACACACACACACACACACACACACACACACACACACACACACACACACACACATTCACACACTCACAAGCACACACACATGCACTGCTGGGAAGAAAAGAGCTTTGTGGTGCAGATTGAAAGCTTTTCAGAGGCTCAAGAAGCCTTTTTTCCCTGATGAGATACGGAAGGCAAAGCGAACACAAAAATGAGATTGGAGAAGCCTGTTTCTCTGTCTCTTTCTCTCTCTCTCTCTCTCTCTCTGTTTGTGTACAGTACATGCAATTGTTTGTGTGTTTGTGTGACATCCAGATATGAATGGGAGAGATGTGATGTCTTTGGCAAGTATATAAATCTTATCTATAAATGTTTGTCTGTGTCCAGCTGGACTGATTGCAAGAGAAGTGTTTTTGTAAGGAGCACAATATTGTTTTGACTGGAGAGATTGTTTTTCTTATGACGTCTCTGTGGGCTGGTAGCCATTCATTCAGACATTATCAATCAAATGCCAAGTCTCAAACGCAGTAATAATTACACTGTCTGGTAAAACTGATCAATGTAGGCAATATAGTTCAGGGTTACACTAATAGTTCACATACGACTACATCTACACACGCACACACACACACACAAACACAGAAGTCAGTTTTGACCTCTAACTAGGTTTTCTACAACAGGTGGACTCCTGTGGGTCCATACTAAAATAAATTATCTGACTCAATGTTTCACCGGGTATGGAGTCCATATGTTTCTCTCACTCACTCTCTCTCTCTCTGTCTCTCTCTCTCTCTCTATCACCCCCCACACAGACAAACACACACACACACACACACACACACACACACTGTACACCGGTGGCGGTTTGTGGTTCACCGTGGTTCACAGCGGCTCACATGTATAAGGAACTCAGGCCTCAGAGCCACCCATCATTGATTACAGATGATGGTCCAGAGTCAGACCATTGTTTATTGTGGATAAACCATGATAAAATGGTGCTGGTTTCCTTGCTTCATGGCAGAGATTTGTGTGTGTGTGTGTGTGTGTGTGTGTGTGTGCGCGCGTGTGTGTGCGCGCGCCGTGCGTATGTGCGTCAGAGACGGCATGTGAAATACCTTGTTGCTCTGTGTGCACGATGTCCTGCTTTTAACAGGAAAACTGACTACACTGTTCATGCCAAATACACCATATTATTTCAGGCTTTATTTATTAGGATATTCAGATTAGATTGTCTAATTATCTGTCCTCTCTCTGTCTTCTC
>NC_063205.1:16977950-16995450 GCF_017589495.1 Alosa alosa
CTTACTCTCGGCTTGCTCTGAAAGCTGTTGTGCAACGCTGTCATGACAACTGTGTGACTGCACTTCCCAGAACAACTGACAGTGTCATAATTGGTTTCTTGACTGGATGAACTATACAAAAAAAAGTTTTTTATCTGTGCTCTGCATGACTTTTTGGATAGCTCCTCCATCTTTGGCATGACGTAAACGTTGTGGGCTCTTTTCGCCCGACGAGGCCTCCCGTGTGAGTGCGTGAGTGTGCCTGAATCCCGTTGTCTTGTTAGCGAGCTCCCCTCTGGCTCTGTGGAGCCGGGCCACCAGTGGCGAGAGGGGGAAATCTCCTGAATGAATGCGGGCCAATTAGTGGCTAACGAGCCATCAGCCATTCTCAGGCACTAAGCGCCAATCAGCATATCCTCCCCTGACTCACATTTAGAGAGCACGCCAGCCTAACGAGGGAGACTTCTCTGGGCGGTGGAGGGGAGGGAGGGAGGGGTTGGGTAGAGAGTGGTTCAGGTGGAGGAAAGGTGGTGAAGAGAGGGTTTAAGCAGGACCTCAATAGCCCCTTTACATTGACACTCTTAATCTGATTACAAATGGAGTAACGGCTCAATCGGAATACCTCAACCGATCGGATTCAGCCCGATCCGACTAAATTTCCAATCGGATCGAGAGAGGTGGTGCACTCCGTTCTGATAATCCGATCGATCGAAAAATCCACCCATGTAAACAGGTACTCCAATAGTTGGAGTACATTTCCTCTTTCTGCGCAGGTGTTCCCTATGTGCTAATGATGCACAGTGACGTAAACCAGTGTTTCTCAAAGTGTGGTCCGCAAGCTAGCCCAAGTGGTCCGTGAGCAGACGTGGGAAAATATAATATAGATGAGTTGTTTGCAATATTGAACCAACTTGTATATAAATCCAAACATTTCTGCAACACTGCCTAGTGCCTATGTAAGCCATGCTAGTTTAAAACATATATATTCTCTGATACAATAAGCAAAGGTGCAAAGACAATCAAGGTGGTTCAGTGAGTAGGCATATTGTGTAATTTACTGTTGAAGTAGGTCGACTTTTTTTTTTTTTTTTAGCTAGGTGGTCCGCCCAGAGCCAGAGCCAGAGCCAGAGCCAGAGCCAGAGCCAGAGCCAGAGCCAGAGCCAGAGCCAGAGCCAGAGCCAGAGCCAGAGCCAGAGCCAGAGCCAGAGCCAGAGCCAGAGCCAGAGCCAGAGCCAGAGCCAGAGCCAGAGCCAGAGCCAGAGCCAGAGCCAGAGCCAGAGCCAGAGCCAGAGCCAGAGCCAGAGCCAGAGCCAGAGCCAGAGCCAGAGCCAGAGCCAGAGCCAGAGCCAGAGCCAGAGCCAGAGCCAGAGCCAGAGCCAGAGCCAGAGCCAGAGCCAGAGCCAGAGCCAGAGCCAGAGCCAGAGCCAGAGCCAGAGCCAGAGCCAGAGCCAGAGCCAGAGCCAGAGCCAGAGCCAGAGCCAGAGCCAGAGCCAGAGCCAGAGCCAGAGCCAGAGCCAGAGCCAGAGCCAGAGCCAGAGCCAGAGCCAGAGCCAGAGCCAGAGCCAGAGCCAGAGCCAGAGCCAGAGCCAGAGCCAGAGCCAGAGCCAGAGCCAGAGCCAGAGCCAGAGCCAGAGCCAGAGCCAGAGCCAGAGCCAGAGCCAGAGCCAGAGCCAGAGCCAGAGCCAGAGCCAGAGCCAGAGCCAGAGCCAGAGCCAGAGCCAGAGCCAGAGCCAGAGCCAGAGCCAGAGCCAGAGCCAGAGCCAGAGCCAGAGCCAGAGCCAGAGCCAGAGCCAGAGCCAGAGCCAGAGCCAGAGCCAGAGCCAGAGCCAGAGCCAGAGCCAGAGCCAGAGCCAGAGCCAGAGCCAGAGCCAGAGCCAGAGCCAGAGCCAGAGCCAGAGCCAGAGCCAGAGCCAGAGCCAGAGCCAGAGCCAGAGCCAGAGCCAGAGCCAGAGCCAGAGCCAGAGCCAGAGCCAGAGCCAGAGCCAGAGCCAGAGCCAGAGCCAGAGCCAGAGCCAGAGCCAGAGCCAGAGCCAGAGCCAGAGCCAGAGCCAGAGCCAGAGCCAGAGCCAGAGCCAGAGCCAGAGCCAGAGCCAGAGCCAGAGCCAGAGCCAGAGCCAGAGCCAGAGCCAGAGCCAGAGCCAGAGCCAGAGCCAGAGCCAGAGCCAGAGCCAGAGCCAGAGCCAGAGCCAGAGCCAGAGCCAGAGCCAGAGCCAGAGCCAGAGCCAGAGCCAGAGCCAGAGCCAGAGCCAGAGCCAGAGCCAGAGCCAGAGCCAGAGCCAGAGCCAGAGCCAGAGCCAGAGCCAGAGCCAGAGCCAGAGCCAGAGCCAGAGCCAGAGCCAGAGCCAGAGCCAGAGCCAGAGCCAGAGCCAGAGCCAGAGCCAGAGCCAGAGCCAGAGCCAGAGCCAGAGCCAGAGCCAGAGCCAGAGCCAGAGCCAGAGCCAGAGCCAGAGCCAGAGCCAGAGCCAGAGCCAGAGCCAGAGCCAGAGCCAGAGCCAGAGCCAGAGCCAGAGCCAGAGCCAGAGCCAGAGCCAGAGCCAGAGCCAGAGCCAGAGCCAGAGCCAGAGCCAGAGCCAGAGCCAGAGCCAGAGCCAGAGCCAGAGCCAGAGAAGCTGCAGCTGGGCAGCAGCATGAGCAGCAGCATGAGCAGCAGCATGGGCAGCAGCATAGACGGCGCCGCCACCAACCCGACCCGAAGCCAAAGCCAAGCGCACAGCCAGAGCCAGAGCCAGAGCCATACACCAAACCAGACGCCGCCGCTGCAGTCGCAGCAGGCCACACCAAACCAGACGCAGATGCAGACGCCACTGGCGCAGACGAAGACGCCCGTCCAGATGACACCAAACCAGATGCCGCTGAACCATGCCCACGGGCAGAGCCAGAACGCCGTACATGTCAAGAGTCCCGTCCCGGACGCCACCTCTGTGCCCTGCAAGGACTGTAAGTTGGCCTCCGATCTCTCAGGAGTCACATGTTTTGTCTGATTTTCTCTTATTTGACAGTCTTAAGCGTTAAGAGTGTCAAGTGATTTTCATTCCTGGGGAAATATTCAGATTTAAACATGAATTAAGATGGATATGTTGAAATATAAATATATGAAAATATCTCAAAGTAAATATAAATATATAAAAATAAGGGTGAGGGAAGTGTGATGTGTACAGTATTTATTTTTACGTATATTTAGTGTTGTTACTGTTACTGCCGACAGGGTAAAGAATACTACTTTTAGTTTGCATAGCACCTGTCACAATCACAATGTCACCTTGCGAAATCATGAAAAGAGACCTTAACCATTTCTCTCTGCCTAGTACTGTATCTTGTGAAGTGTAAGTTGGCAGTTGTGACTCTGTATTATGTACTCAGTATGATGCTAACCTGTGATGGACTAGTGTCCTGTCCAGGGGGAGTCTATTACTCGCATCGTGTGAGTACCTGCTCTATTAGCGTCCAAGACTAGGAAAGGATTAACTTATGATGCTATCATATTGATGAAAGGTATATATATTCAATTATTTTTATTGAGTTTCACACAACCAATTACATATACATTGACATAGTAAAAGCGTAAGCATGAATGAAATACATTTCAGCGAAATCAATGGATCAGAAATGCCACAAACTTACACGCACATGAAATAAGACAAAGTGACAATACAGACAGGTAGAAAACAACCATATTGATGAAAGGTATCTCGGAACATTATAGCTTTGTAGCTTGTGATGTAGCTTTGAATATTACTGTAACATTGTCAGCATGTGTTAAATGGAAAAGATATATGCTTATGGATTCTTTTACAGTGAGATATCCATTTAATGTAATTTATCGTTGCAAGTGTTGGAACTGAGCTGATTTTTGAGTTTTGAGTAGAAGGACACATGAACAGTCATTCACTTTTATTATTTTTTTAAGACTAACAAGGCCTGATATTGGGCAGTTACAGAATCAATGAACACTGGAATGAGCCAAATACTTTCAAAGGTCAACAATGTAGAGATGTGATTGTGTGCTACAGATTTTTGCTATCATGTTTCTGAAAACAAACCAAAGATCGAGAAGAGTACGAAAAAGGAAGGTCTTGGCCAATGCAGTATCAGCTGAACAGATTTGGTTTTGGTTGATACTAAGGGAGGTATGCTGGATTTACTATAGGACTTACTCAAGGATAGTACTAGTGTGTATTAAGGATAGTCATAGTGTGTAATAGGATAGTAGTATTGTGATTTTAAATGTATTTCACTTTTCTTTAATTAATTTACTTACTTAATTAATTAATCATTTACTTACTTATTAATACTAATGTAAAGTCACTTTGGATAATAGTGTTAGCAAAGTAAACATACACATAAACATAGTATATAGTACTTTTGTCCCTGTTCACATTGGAGTTGTGTTGGTTGTGGCTACATGGTTGTCTCCAGGTGAACTCTGGCTAATTCTTCACCTTTGTGTTATGTCAACACACAGTATCTCTGCAGTAGTCTCTTTGTCAGTGGTGTTTGTGACAGGAATCTGTGCATCTTTAGTTTCTGTTGTTAATTTGTATGTTCTGTAGTTTATTTGTATATTATTTGTCCATGTCTCTTAAGCAGTTATGGTATTTCTGTAGTTGTACTGTGCCTTCAGTGCTGTGTGATGTCATTTATTTTTCAGAATTGGTGTAATTCAGAATTTGAATTCAGAATTTTATTTATTTCGGAATTTTATTCAGAATTGGAATGATTGGCGGCTTTGTCTCTTGTAGGTCCCGCCCCTTCCTCTACCCCCTGCAGCCTGGCCTTGGCTGCTTCCTCCTCGGCCGCGGGAGTGGAGTCCTGCCGACCACGTCCTTCCACTGTCGCCACGGTGATCACGGGGCCCAAGTGACGCCAGGTCCTGCGGGGAGAGAGCTGGGAGGCGACCGCGCTGTGAACGCACACACACCTTCGTCGCTGCCCAACCCACTCCCCGCCCTGCCGCGGAGAGGCAGAGGACTGTCTGATTGCCATAGCCTATTGCACACACACACACACACACACACACACACACACACACACACACACACACACACACACACACACACACACACACACACACATATCCACCTGGACCTGCATGCCAGAAGAGGGCAAAGCTCTCTCTCTCTCACACACACACACACGTTTCTTGGTGTTTTATGCCCCCAATGTTGTCTTCAAGGCAGCACTGCCTAGAAGGCACTAGGGTTAGGCATGGGTTAAGGTTAGGGTTGGGGTTAGGTTTAGGATCAGGTGCCTTTAAGTCAGCGGTGTCAGCGCTGCCTGGAAGACGATGGGGGCATAAAACACCATCGAGCCACACACACACACACACACACACACACACACACACACACACACACACACACACACACACACACACACACACACACAGACACAGACTCATACATGATCACACACAGGCAAAGAAGCACACACAAACATAGATTCTCACACATGTTGTTTGCAAATATTCTATTGACAAACAGCAGGGGGCAATTGATATTGCTGCTGGATTTGCAGGTCCATCGAGCTGTGTGTGTGTGTAAGTGTGTGTGTGTGTTTATGGGTGCAGGCTGCCTGGTTGTATAAGTGGATGTGCGAGTGTGTGTATGTGTGAGAGAGAGAGTGTTCAGGAGCCAGTGTTGTCATGACATCAACTTAACAGAAGCGTAAACTTCTCTTCTCGTCAGTTTTCGTCCCTAGCTCTACCGTTTCTCTCACTCCGCTACTTTCTTTCCTCAGTCCTTTTTTTCCCCCTCGTTTTTTCGTCTGCACTTCTCCTCATTTTCTCATCTTCTATCTGTACTTTTTGTCGTTCCAACTGCATCCACGTTTTGTGCATACATGTCGCTAAAGTGCTTTACGAGTACCAAACGACTGTTGAGTGCTGTACCCTGACTCTGGGCTTATTTGCTCCCTATTTGCACAGGAGATGTAGAAGTGATTCTCAGACATCCTGAGCTGCGGGTGTGTTTGTGTGTGTGTGTGTGTGTGTGTGTGTACAGCTACCAGTCGCACTAGTCCAAGTGAAGTTAAGTTCTCTACAGTATACTGTATAATAGAGAGATGGAAGTTCTTAAAAAGTTCCCGTTCTTCAGAGTGGGGAGGTGTCGGAACATTGTATAATTTTGTCGTTAATGGAAACATGCAATATGTTTTACTGATTTTCTTACTTTGTGAGACTCTTTTGTTTTTGTAAAAAGCACTCTTCTCTAGGACAGGGCAGGCAGCACAGCACTACTACACAGCTGTGGAGCTTTTCGCAGGGTGATTCATCAGGTTTGAACTCTCTTGGCCTGTTCTGCAACAGAATGGCATTTTTGGTCCATAAAATCGATTCTTTTTTTTTTTTTTTTTTTTTTTTACTTGAAAGATGGTAGAACTGTTAACCCCTCACTTCCCAACCCCCACCCCACCCAACCTCCACCCCCTGACACCCCAGAAAAAAAAGCCATGGCATCAGTCATCCGTGTCCAGTTTAACGAGTTCTCAGGGACTACTGCATGGACGCCGCGACACACTTCTCCACAGTGACCCCTCTGACTTGCTTGAGAGTTTACTATATGTATCAGTATGTGTGTGTGTGTGTGTGTTTGTATATCCGTATGTCTGTATGTGGGTTCTCAAAGGAGTGGACAGCACTGGCAATGATGGAATCAGTTTCTGTGTATTCATATATCAGAACAGGCAGGACATTCTTATGGAAATGTGACAGGAGACAAAATATTGGTGGTATCCTATTTGTTATGGCCGGATGATGGATGGATGCACCCGTATATGATGAGATTAAATATATGATAAATATGTATGCCTGCAACAGAGTTCTTGGGATGCACAGAAAGAAATGAATGTAATTTTTGTGGCATTGGTGTTGATATCAGAGTGTGTTGTGTGTGTACCTCGTATTTGTCAAGGAGGCAAAACATGTGATGCGTTTCTTATGATTTCCCAATTCCACAGTTAATGATCAGAGATGCATAAGACTGAACACCGACTGAAAACTTCCACACACCTACCTGTCTGACGTGCTGGTGCCCATGGGAACGGAAATAAAAACATTCTAGAAAGCTTACGTGATGGGAATCAAAACCTCAAACCTAGTCAGGATCTCAGTTTCCTCTGCTGAGGAAAAGGGACACAGAGATTGTAAACCTGCTCTGTGAAGCCCACTCTACCCTCTCTGGTCCTGAGCCAGGGCTTGCCGTCCAGATTCTGCAGAACCTCTACAGTATGCTTCGTCCTTTTGGATTCGGCTATTTGGCTCCTACAAAAGCGGCACATAATAATTAAGCGTCACATAATAATGATTTCCACATCACATGTGATTATCACAGATAACAGATTGCATTCGATTACCACTAATAAGGTTTGATTTACACAATAGTCTCCGACTCTGTGATAAAGGAGCATGGAGGCTGACATGTGCACCCCTTTGATCTGTTGTGAGGTGTTTCAATGGGAAGTGACTGGGAGTGGCCTATAGACCACATAGTGCTCCCACATTATGTACGTCCACTGATCTGCCATTATTTATGCTGCTGTCCAGTTCTTCGGATGGAGGTAGAGTTTACACTTTGTCTATGCTGTGTAAAACCCAGTTTTCTTTCTTCTTTCTTGTGTTGTTTCCCTGTTTAATTTTGTCTGTGTTTGGGTGGGGGGGGTGGAATCACGGTGTCTGTATATGTTTTGAAATTAATGATGTGCATGTGGCTAGTCTATGTAAAGGTTTGTAAATAGATTGTGAATACCATTGTTCATGTCCTACATAAAAAAAGGAGCTTGAGAATGTCCTGTGTGTGCCTGTGTGTGAATGTATGGGGGGGTAGTGTGTGTCCGTGTGTGTGTGTGTGTGTGTGTGTGTGTGTTTGGGGAAATGTGGACGATTGTATTCTTTCACTGGAATGTCAATCTCGTGTCAAATGAAATGCTAACCAATGCTTGTAAAACCCGCTGTCCATTCCTCCCTCTTGTCTAATGCTGTGCACGTGTCTCCTGTTAACGATCTGTCTTTTTTGGGAAAGGGGGTCTCACACACTTAGTCCAGTATTGGCTCTGTAATGCAACCAGCGTCACCACTTTCAGACAGAGGTGAACAGCCCCGGCTTCAGAAATGTGAAATCCTGCCGTGTGTGTCTTTTCGCCTGTGCACTAAACACAAGTGATATCACTTATTAGCTGATCTACCTTGCTGAAGAATTGAGCTACATATGATCAGCTGGTTTAGTGAATGGTTGGAGCAAATATGCGCTAAGACTTTTACTTTTCTGAAGCCTCGATGGCCATCACTGCTCCCAGACTTGGGTTAAGTCCAGTCCTGAACCTGAGCTTTGACCCCAGGATTAGCTCAGGACTAGGCCTTTCAGTGGGTCGGCGGTCTGGCTCTAAATGTTTTAGTAGAAGTGGAATGAAGTCATGTTTTTTTTTCTTACATAGACTGCAGTGCGACACTAGGTTTTGGGACAGTGTGTCACGGAGTGTTTTTCCGCTGAGGAAGTTTCCTTGTGTCTCCTCCAAGCTCAGGTGCTGAGTTTGCCTCCTTTAAAAAAAAAAAAAAAGAGAAAAAAACATCTGAAAAGCTGTGATTGACAGGTCAGTGTCACCCATGGCAACGTGCGTTAAGCAACCTTTACTGGAACTGACTTTGTCATGGCAAGAGCTTGCCAAAAACGAAAACAACTGACTTCAAAAATCTCATTAATGAGAAACCATGAACGTCCAAAAATGTATCTTTTTTTTGTAATGAAATACAAGCATGTCAGAAATTGCTTTGTATAGAAAAAAGAAAACTTCCAATCCCACACGTTTGCATAACTTGATATTCCCTCACCACGTAACTGTATATCTCTATGTTATGAAGCATATAGGGCCTTGTGATAAATACCATGTCAGCCCACCATACATCACTTTCACTGGAACCTCCATGCCAACCCTATCTGAGACAGAAAACTTTTTTTTTTTTTTTAAAAAAAGATGAATTAAAAACACCCAGTGAAATGTGAAATATATACTCTTTGCATGTGACGATGACAACAATCCATATTTCGGTATGTGGGAGCAACATATCAATACTACTAACCTTACTGTGATGTGGAACTTGTGTTATAATGGGGCTTGTATATCCGATGCCTTTGACAATCATGTGCACATATCAAGAGTTTCTATCATGCTGAACACCAAGGGAAGAATGAACGATTGTTTTTGTTTTACCCTCAAATAAATCCTGAATGACCATTAAGCAAGTCCATATGTGTCTCATTGGAATGTCTCCGTGCTTGGTAATACTGTAGGAACAAATAGCCATCACAGTGGCGTGTATTTATCAGGCTTAAAATAAATACACATTTGTAGTCATAAACACACACATACATTAGATCCATTCCCATCTGGACACCGGTGCCTTCGCGAGCAGCCTAATATCTGTCACACACACACACACAGTCACAAATAACACACACATTGGATATATTCCCTGTGGCCCCCTGTGAGCACTCTAATACCTGTCAATATTATGCCACCATTGTGCAGATGATCCCCAACCGCCTCTCAGCACTTGGCAGCATCTGCGCCTGAATGAAAGTCTGAATGGATGAATGCAATTTACCTCCTCTGACCCGCACACTCAGCTCTCCATCACGGCCTATAACACCGCCACGAGAGCCAGGAAATAGATTGCTCTGTCCAGCCTCTGAATATTTAGCACATTTAATCTGCCTGCAGGGGGTGGGGGGAGAAAGGAGGTTGGGGAGGGAGGGAACCTTTTTTTCAAATTTCTCTCAACAAGGAAAATGAAAAACACTTCAGGGCAAATGCCACTTCATTTCATTCATGCGTGTATTTCTCTGTATATGTTTTGTTTGTTTTTTTCTCTCTAAACGGAGTTTACAAGCATAAAATGGACCGGCTCTCACTGGTCCCTTCAGCCAGGAGAGGTTCCCCTGGTCTGAGAGATCTGTGTAGGCTACCCTGGCTAGGGTTTGCAGGTGCAGGGCCCTGTAGCTGTGAACTGAGAGAGAGAGAGAGAGAGAGAGAGAGTGTGAAAGAGAGAGAGTCTTTATGAGGTAATGGTGTGGAAAGGCAGAGTAGCTGTTTTTCCATCTCAGAGTTGGAACTGTTCTGGAGGGATGTGTGGTCGTTAGTAGGAATGAGCCTCTGGGCTTTATTTGGACGGGCTGGTGTTTGGTCTCCATGGGCTAGAGATTAAGAGTGAATTTGGTTTAACTGTGCCCTTCACTTTCCCACCACACACACACACATTCCCTTACCAATATGCACTCATCGCCTTGTGAACTCACACACGCACGCACACACACACACACACACATACAGGTCTTAATCTTGGGTCTTAATCTCCCACTCACACATTTTTTGTCACCTGTGTGCCAGGAAAAAACACTCAGTTTCACACACATGCACCATCACACATACACATTTTCCATTCATAATCTCTCACTTATTTCCTCTTTCTGGCGGTCACACGGATTTTTTTTTTTTTTTTTCTTTTTGTGCCCAAATTTCCGTCCAATCCCGGGACACTGAAAGACCGGGGGTACACGAAACTTGGTGGACATGTAACCCCACATGGATAGCATGGAACCATCGTTTTTTCGTTTTGATCTGTAGCCCCTCCGCTGAATTGGACCCCGAAGGAGGGTGGTAGACCCGAACACAGTTTTCTGTGAATATCTCGAAAACCGTAGGGTTTAGAGGACCATTTCTTTTTGTATGTTGATCTCAAGGGGCCATGTCAACCCATTCCATAACCACTCATTTCATGTATAGCGCCACCTAGTTAAACACAAAAAAGTAAAAAAATGAGGTGGTGTAATTGAAGGTATCTGTGA
This sequence comes from Alosa alosa, assembly GCF_017589495.1. Taxonomy (NCBI): domain Eukaryota; kingdom Metazoa; phylum Chordata; class Actinopteri; order Clupeiformes; family Clupeidae; genus Alosa; species Alosa alosa. The sequence goes on from NC_063205.1 coordinate 16,988,765, forward strand.
CCCCAACATAGTCAAAACTGCACAAAATTGGAAGTGTAGGATCATTATGACACCCCATGTATGCACGCCAAGTTTAATGAAATTCCGTTCATGGGGGGCCACACAATAAATTAATTTGTATGTTACTATACACCAACTGGCCTGTAGGTGGCGGAGACAGTTTTCTGTGAATATCTCGAGAACCGCCGGGCCTAGGAGGTCCACCTTTTTGTATGTTGGTCTTAAGGGGCATGTCAACCATCCCATTACCACTTATTTCATGTATATGCCACCTAGTTAAAATTAAAAAAGCAAAAATGAGGTGTTTTTCATCTCAATATCTCTGGCTGACAAGGTCAAACTGCACAGAAATTAAAGAGTAGGATCATTATGACACCCTCTGAATGCATGCCAAGTTTTGTGTACTTTCGTTCATGGGGGCCTTACAATAAAATAATTTATGTGTACATTTAGTGACGACACCAACAAGGATTCCCGGGACACTGAAAGACCGGGGTACACAAAAACTTGGTGAGCATGTACCCCACACACACACACACACCCCCGGTACACACACTAACTCTTCCTATTTCTTTTGCGCACACACACACACACACACACACACACATAGACCCTGCTGAGAGAGGCAGACTTTGTGTAATAGTTAGACTTTGGAGCTGAGTGATGGTAATATCTATATATGTGCCAGAGGGCTCCAAGACACTTGCCTCATATTATGGGGAGACATTGGTGAGTAATACGACTGGGGTGAATGGACTGTCTGGGATGCTCTGAAGTTGGATACAAACAGGAAATAATGGAGGGCTCAGGCCATGTTTGAGCCAAGAGGCTTAGTGTATCTCTGTCTCAAATTCTCAATATCTCAAATTACAGGCCCCCAACACAGGAGACAAGTGTGTGTGTGTATGTGCGTGTAAAGATAAATAAGATGGAAAAGAGAGGACCCACAGAGAGTAAGATCCCCATGACACACACACACATACACACACACACACTCACACTCACAGGAAGCTTGTTGTTGAGCAGTGAGAGAGTCTAGCTCAATTACTGGAGTTGTGTTGAGCAGCAGGTGAGTCCCGCGGGTGGGAGATGGTGGTTGGTCCAAGACTGAGGTCGACTAAGGTTGTGTGCTGGAGTAGACCATGTGCTGACTAACATTAATACCATTATGTGTGTGTGTGTGTGTGTGTGTGTTTTGTGTGTATGAATGTGGAGCAGCTGGTGAATCAGAGTTCATCACTAATTCACAGGACCCAAGGCACCAAACACATTTAGGAAGCCCACTCTGAAAATTAGAATCAATTAGAGACCATCATCGCTCTCCCACTCTGTCTCTCCCACACAAACAGACTCTTTACTTTTTCTCTTGCACACACACACACACACTTTACTTTTTTCTTCTCTAGTACATGCACACACTTCTCTCTTTCCAACACACACACACACACACACAAAACAACAAAACAAGATGGATTATATTACCGGAATGAACTGGATCATTATTTGGGAAAAGTACCAGCTTCTACCTGGTCCCAGGAACACATTCCACACAACGGTGCTACTAGCCCAGACCTGCACGTCAGGGGGAAACAAGCAAGGTTGTGTATCTGTTTATCTGTCTGTGTATGCGTTTCCATGTGTATGATGATTCATCTGTGTTTATGGGGTTTAGAGTATTTATGTGTTTGACAATGCAAATAGTCCCTTATTTTGGAAAAGATGTAACATTGATATTTGATCCAGTACATATGTGTGAATTTATGAGCAAGAAACACCGGTATGTGTTTGTATATTTTTACTGTGTGTGTGTGCATTAATATTTATTGTTAGTCTCCTCATACACCTCCTTGGGAAAATTCTTATTTCTGGGATGCAGGAGCTCTAGGGGTTGGATACCCTAAATGTGTTCCTCATTAGTCAGAGTGAATCCAGCTGCATAAACCTGTTGCATAACACACCCCAGGTATGACTTGGTAATCAGCAGTGTGTGTGTGTGTGTGTTCAGGGACAGCTCTGAGGAATGGGACAGTCCGTGTGCAGGAATGCATGTGTGTGTGTGTGTGTGTGTGTGTGTGTGTGAGAGAGAGAGACTGACTTGTGATGTAACAGTAGCAGTTTCATTTGTTCCCTTCAGAACTGCCAGAATTCCATCCCTCGCTGCAACCTTTCCGAGCCCAGAATTCCAGAGTAATCCAATAAGCACAAATCCATCTTCTCTTAAACACACACACACACACACACACACAAAGTATAATTCCCTCTTTCACTTCAGACAAAGTCAGTGAGGGTATCTGGCATTGATATATAAACCTTCAAAAAAAGATGACAGTGGTATTTATTAACACTTTATATGCCGCTAAGTACAGAATCATATACAGGTATAAAAACAACAGCACATCATTAATCTATGAACAAATGAATCGTCCTCTTTCACACATTATTCGTTTCAAACATCCAAAATTCACTCAGTCATTTACTCATTCAGTCATGACAATGGAATTAAGTTCCCTCCAGTTCTAGACTGGGGAACAAAGAAAGTTCCTCTGGTGCTTTTCAATGTCTTTTAGCATTGTGTGTGTGTGTGTGTCTGAACATTATGTGTAAGGATAAGTGTTATGTATGTGTATGTGTGTGCATTTGCACGCTTGTGCAAGTGTGTGTGTGTGTATAGTGTAAAAGGATATGAGAGAGTGATAGACACCATGTCTATGTGTGTGTCAATATGCATGTGGTAAATGCCCAAGCGATGCAGCATACGGATATGAATGGATGCATTTCTCTACAATCTACAGATGGACATGGTGAAACACGAGAACCCGATGAAAGAGAAGGAAGTAAAGCAGTGGAAACAAGAGAGTAAAGAGATTCACAGATGAATGGAGGAAGAGAGAAAGATGTAGAATGAGAGAGGAAAGAGAATTAGTTATGGAACAAGAGAGGAGAAGGAGTTAGATATAGCATGAATACAGACCAATAGACATCCAGAGACTGCCCAGCAGTCTTATTGGCTATTAACAATCTCAATGTGTGTGTGTGTGTGTGTGTGTGTGTGTGTGTGTGTGTGTGTGTGTGTGTGTGTGTGTGTGTGTGTGTGTGTGTGTGTGTGTGTGGGTGTGTGTGTGTGTGGTGTGTGTGTGTGTGGTTTGGGTGAGATGGTGTCAAGTCAGTGTCTGGGAGAATCAATCCTTTAAGTCTCTGTGTGGTGAATGCAATAGGTGTGGTATACCTATGTGTGGGTGGTATGTTGAGGTGAGAGAGTATGTTGAGATCGTGTGTGTAAACCTGTGTGACCTCGGATGTAGGTAGTGTAACATTGTGTGTGTGTGTGTGTAGTGTGAGATAGACCTACTAAGTGAATTGTGTCCTCATGTCTCCTCACAGTCCAGGTGAATCACTGATGGTGTGGGTGTGTGTGTGTGTGTGTGTGTGTGTGTGTGTGTGTGTGTGTGTGTGTGTGTGTGCCTCCATCTCCTCACAGTCCCTGTATGTAGCTGGAGCGCCGCGGGGTGGTCTGCTTGGGTTTCTGCGGCGCGGCGTGGTGCGGCGAGATGGCGTTCAGGTGGTGTCCAGCCCTCCTCGTCGCGGGCCAGCTCAGCCTTTCGCGCAAGCGCCTCGTGGCCTTCAGCTCCGCCTGCCGCGCCGTCTTGCGCGCCCGCCGCATCGAGCGCTTGAGCTTGCGCACGCGCTCCTTCAGCTGCCGGTTGCGACGCTCCAGCTCGGCCGTGCGCTCGGTCAGCACACGCACGCGCTCCTCCTCCTCGAACAGCACCTGCTGCACCGACGAACACAGCAGCTGGGAAAGAGGGAACAGGGAGGGAGGGAGAGAGAGAGGGAGCGAGGGAGAGGGGAAAGAGGGAGAACAAAACAAAAATGAGGATGCAGCCAACTCCTTGTATGTTTGTAATAATTGTTTTGAAATATCTTCTGTTGCTTTATCTTACTGTATTGATTTTCCAATTCTGCTCAACATATTTGTGTGTGTGTGTGTGTGTGTGCGTGTGTGTTTGTGTGTGTGATAGAGCTTTGGTAATAATGTTACTGAAGCGTTCATGCCAATAAAGCTTTCTTGAAATGAATTGAGAGGGAGCAAGGAGAGAGACTTTGGCTTTCAAAACTCCTTTCATTCAATTCCAGTTGCTTTACTAGCACGACTCTTTGGATACAGTATTACCAAAGCTCAGTAATACAATAGACTGAAGACACGTCAGCAAAAATACAAGAAAATTACAGTGAGGGGGGTCTTGAGGGGAAATAAAAGAGTGGATGGAATGAAAGTGCTGAGAGAAAGGGAGGTTAGGAGATGAGCAGAGGAGTGAGTGACAGATGGTGACAGTCAAAAGATACATATGAGGGTGAAAAGAAGTACTGGAGGCCAGGAGGCAATCAAATGTTTTTGTTCATTCATTATTCATGAATTATGAGGAATATATTAGTCATTGTTTATTTTATTAAAATTTGTATTCATACATTTTTACTAATAAATTAATAGAACTAGTAACAATTTTGCTTGTTTGAATGTTTTGTCTTTACTTTTATATTTGTAAAGTGCATTGATACCATGTTACATGGTAATACTCCCTTAAAAACAATACATTGATTGATTGATTGATTGAAGAGACAGAACAAGAGAGGGAAGGTAGAGTTTGTTCCATCAATTTCAGTCTTCAGACGTCACAGGGTCAGACTTAGAGTTCTTATTGTCCAAGCCTACATTTTGGGCATAATAAGTGTGTGTGTGTGGGGGGGGGGGAAAGAGTGTGTGTGTCTTTTGATCCTGTGAGGGAAATTTGGTCTCCCAATCCGTGTGTGAATTAGTGAAACACACTCAGCACACAGTGAAGTAAAGCACACACTAATCCTGATGCAGTGAGCTGCCTGCAACAACAGCGGCGCTCGGGGAGCAGTGAGGGGTTAGGTGCCTTGCTCAAGGGCACTTCAGCCGTGCCTACTGGTCGGGGTTCGAACCACCAACCCTCTGGTAACAAGTATGAAGCGCTAACCAGTAGGCCACGGCTGCCCCATTACTGCTGATTACATAGTGGTATATAGTATTGATCAGTGTTGTATGAATTGCTACCTAAGGTCACCTCTGCATTGTAGCCTGAATGTTATTCCTCTTCTTTTGTTAGTCACTTTGGATGAAAGTGTCTGCTGAATGAATACATGTAATAGAAATGTATTTTAAGTCTTAAAAGAACCATGGACAAAACTCCTGAGTGGGATCTAGCTTCAGTGGGCACAACGCTGGCCAGTTCTTGACCCCTCTGTTGAGGTGAAGTGTGGTCAGATGAGTAGAGCGAGCGCGAGGCTCCTGCTCTGCGTGGTGCCGTGCTGCTGCTGCTGCCGCCACTGCGGCACTCGAGATATGCAGGTCACACAGCGCCGCGCATCATTCATGACATCATCTCCTGTCAGCTCCATCACTTCCCCTCCACTGCCTGCTTTATTCTCTAGGCCCCCTGCCTGTGACTGTGTGTGTGTGTGTGAAAGACAGCAAGAAAGTGTGCACAAGAGAGAGAACATATCTAATCATATTTGATATTTGTGAATGTGCAGGTAGTGGGAAGATAGACACAGCATGTCCCTTTGTATGTGTGTGTGTGTGGGTTAAGATTGACAGACATTGTATGTGTCCAAAATGTGTTTGTGTGTGCATTAGCATTCATGGTATTTGTGCATGTATATGTATAAGTGTGCAGTAATATGTGTTACAATCAGACTACTGAATACTACAAAACTGATCTGAACTATTTATTTTTTTATTTGAGTGTACTTGTAGAGGCTGGGGGCGGTGTGTGGAGGAGATCAGAGGACTATTGTGAGGTGGGTGGGCGGGCGGGTGGGTTGTGTTTATTCACCCTCACTGGAGTTTGGGGCCCTCGCTAGGCACACTGAGCCACACCGCCACATGCAGAATGTTGGGGCAAGCCAGAGATTACACGGCCAATGACCGTCCCTAACCCCACTCCAGTGCACAATACACACACACACACACACACACACACACACAGCCAATGACCGTCCCTAACCCCACTCCAGTGCACAATACACACACACTCACATATGCAAACAATGCACCCACACGCACACAATCACGCACTATACACACACATGCACATATACATACACTATCATGCACACACACACACACAAACACACACACACTCACATATGCAAACCATGCACTCACACGCACACAATCATGCACATATACACACACATGCACATATACATACACTATCATGCACACACACACACACACACACACACACACAAACACACACACAGAGGGGGGCATTGTGGGTAATAGTTGTGTTGATGGGGAGGACTTTTAGGAGTTATGTGGAGCACAGGTAAGAGGAAAGGAAGAAGTAGGGCCCTATCGCTCCAGGCTTACAGAGGTAATGAACACTGACTTAGGACTTAGAGAAACAACAACACAGGGATTGGTGTATTTTCTCCGTTTTAGGTTGAAAAAGTAGCTGTTCCAGGCAGAAGTTCACATGATTTACGGGTTACGCTCTTCCCGCTCCTCCTGCTGCGTCATCATCACAGCCTCACGCACCTCTCCCGTACTGTCTCCTCATTCATCATGTGGAACGCTGGGGCTATAAGCGGGGGCATCTGGACGGATTTCTAGAAGCATTTGCGAGAGACTCAAGCGATGCAGAGTCTGAACTCCAAAT